>NW_010243064.1:33733-38275 GCF_000690775.1 Eurypyga helias | reverse complement strand
AATAAAATATACTGCAAGACAATGGCCCGTCAGCTTCTGTATAGAAGGGAAAACATTCTTGTGTTCAAAACTGTGGAAATGTCAATATTTCAAAAGGTAGTTTTACGGTTCATTCAAGCACTGATAAGAAATCATTACACTTTTTAAGAATATTGATGATTACAGAGAGGCATTAAATGGAGGGAAAGCCTTTTTTTGCAGTTCGTTAGTTTGTGCATGTCTAATTGACTCTTCAAGACTCTTTTGCATGAGTCACTAAGCACAGTTTTAACCAGACTATTTTTATACCAGTAAGCAAACTTCTCCAGCTTACAGAAATTTCCTTTCCATGTCTCCCCAATGAGTACTGTCAAGTTCTAGACAGAGTTCAGTACAGGAAATATATGAAAAATC
This sequence comes from Eurypyga helias, assembly GCF_000690775.1. Classification (NCBI taxonomy): domain Eukaryota; kingdom Metazoa; phylum Chordata; class Aves; order Eurypygiformes; family Eurypygidae; genus Eurypyga; species Eurypyga helias. The sequence goes on along the minus strand of NW_010243064.1, from coordinate 37,882 downwards.
AGCAATTAAATCACCTATTTTTTTCCTATAGCAAGACACTACCCAAGGAGCTGATATAGTAGATTAGACATAGGTTTGGATTATATAGGCATCTGGACAGAGGGGGTTCACCTCACCTCTTTGCCTGTCTAGACAGGTCATGAGGATTGCCTCTATGGCAACTGCTTGCTTTATCTGGGCATTAGGAGTGAGGAAAAAGGCAAAATACAGTATGTGAAAACTTTACCAACTCCAGTAGCACAAAGCAATACGAAGGTACCCACCGTCCTGCCTGAAAGATCCCTGCCTTCAGTGGGGTTGTGTGGGAACTCCCTTGTGAAGCTACGGGACCATCTAGGGCACAAAGATGATTGCGGTACAGCTGAAAGCACATGGATAGTTGTGGTTTTTGAAGGCACTGGATGGACTCTGCAAGAGTATTACTAAAAATGACCTTCAAGGCTATTGAAAACTTCTATGGTATACAATCAACTATTAAGTCAATGAAATCAGTTGTATGAAAGACACTGTGACGCTGTCTGAACATGGAAATGGAAAATAAAAGACAGCCCTGCATGAACATACGGTCATGGTCCAGTGCAGTGAGTGTTACGGCTTGGTTTGCTGAAGCATACTGGACAAGCTTTAGAGCTTGTTATTTTTGCAACAACTAGAGTGGGAAAAAGAGCTGATGCCAGTCCAAAATACAAACCAGAATCGAGACAAATGTAAGGCAAATGTTTTGCAGGATCAAAGTCAAGAATGGCACTATACGCAAGGGTTCTGTGATTACAGAGAGAAATTTCTCCCCCTGTGAATACTATTTCCCATTTTTATTCACCTTGGTTCTTGCTGCTGCCCCAGGGGACTGGCAGGAGAATTACTCTGCTTTGTGGAGAGATCCTATTCTCATGAAATTTCTAGCCTCCGTTTTGCTGAACAAACAGATGTGGATCACGGGGATAAAATACAACTGAGGAGCACTAGAACTTTTAGTCCCTTATTGGCATCCACAGCCTTTGGGGTTTTACTCAACACTGGTGAGAAAAGCCATGTCAGCCTTATCAGCTGGTACGCACTAGCCCTTTTTGCTCTCAGTCGGATCTGGGAGGTATCACTCACCCCCTGCTCCCGACGTGGCTAACCACACAGCCAGTCAGGCAGCAGGGCAGTTATTGCACTGCAGCTGACTCCGCCTGCTCCCCATCTTCCAGGTGGCTCAAATGCATGCAGGTCCCACACTGGTAGGGACCTGGCTGCAGGGTCCCTGGGGTTTGGTGCCACCTGGAGTAAATCACACGGGGCCTGACAGGTCACCAGGCATTTTTCAAAAGGTCCTGGACTTAACAACTTAACAACTCCACATTCTGACTATGCTGAGTTCTTGTCATACTTATTTTTTTCCAGTTCTTTATTATAACGATGTTACATGAGATTGGCTAATAACACCAAGCATTTCTCTCTCCACATTTAGCTTGAATGAGCGAACTGTTTAAAGGAAAAGTTGAGCTTATTGATTTTTTGTACTCTCTAAACCCGTAAAATTTAAACAGAAGCATAACCCTGCCCTCCACAAAATAAAGTATCATAAATACCAAGGAAATTACTCCATCTGGGGAGTATTTTTAAACAAGTACTTTCATGGTTTCTCACAGCTGGTAGCTCAGGCTGCAGAAAGGTTCTCTGCAAACAGCAGCAGTTACTTCACTGATCTCCAAATTGTTCCTTAAAAATCTCTCCTTTCTCTAGTGTTAAAAAAAAAAAAAGAGAGATGTTTAGAGAGGTGGCTTGCTTAAGACTACAGGGTATTGGGCCTTCTCTTGCCCCGTCAGAACTCAGTGTATTTCCTTGCCCTCTCCATGTGCTGGCAGATAGGTGTAAACTCTTTGGAGCACAGTCTCATGCTGAGTGCCAAGCAGAAGTTGGTCCCTGACCATAAATGGGATATGAATGCTATGTTAATATGAAGAGTGATTGGAAATGTTTGGTGAACAAAGTGTGGGATCTTTGTCTCTTCCAATGCAATATCATCGCATTGACATATGTGATTCATCCTGAACCAGGTAAGGAGCTAGGCCAATGTTTTCTGATGGCGATGTTTGCATCCCATACATCTGCCTGCAGCTGCCAACCCAGTAGCTGCCACAGGCTGACTAAATGTGAAAGCCTGAAAAACCTGAACATCTTTATGCTGCTACTTAAACCACCCTGCAATTGCTCAGATCTGGTGGAGCAGATCCATCAGAAAATAAGACTCCGTTATTTTATGCGGAGGAATACCACTAATAGAGAAACCTAGATTTTTGTTAGTGTGCTGCATGAGTTCTCAGGGTACCTCTTCACCCACAGATTAGGAACATCTCTTTCTTCTGAAACGCCACATAGAATTGTGTATGTGCTGGGGAGGTGATTAGAGATTGCATTCTGGTTGACTTCTTCCCAGGCTGGCTTTAAAGCATATTTGGTTAGTTCCCTGCTCTGATTCACACCCTGAAAAAACCATCTTTTTTCTCATTTGATTGCTGATAAATTTTTGAAAACAGCCTCTGATATTTAGTCATGCATGTTGGTGTCTGCAGAAGTGTCCAAGTACAGACTGGTGACAACTACCACCAGCTGCGGAAATTATAAACACAGATATATCTTTACTTATCTATCTTTAGCTGCATTAGAACATATTGGTTGTTAACAAAATGTAGTGCCCTCATCAGGGTGTTTATTACTCAGTTAAAAGTTTATCCAGATAATCCAAATCAGGATTAGTGACATAGTGAACTAAGGATCTGGCAGCGATGAATACTGGTTACTCTCATAGAGAGCCATTATAAGAGACTAATCCCTAGATCTGCACATCATACACATCCCATTAAAAATGTCTTGCTGTCAGTATGGTGCAAATTTTTGCTTGAAGAAGTGAACTCCTTCACACCCCAAAAAGGTTCCAGCCTTAATATATTCTTACAGTAATTGTTGTGGGATATTGAGGCTATTAAAAACCTTCCAAGGCTTTTTCTTAACCTGCAAATATTTACTGTCAGGAAACCCATGCCATGCTCTGTGGGTCTGGAATGAAAAGAGCCCTCTTAGGGACATTCATCCTGGGAAGTGAGCCAGGTAATTAGGAGAGGTTTATTGTTTAATTCTGACTCAGTCAATCCTTGAGACATGGTCATATTTTAGGAACACGGTATTAACATTGTGTTGTCAGTTTTGGAAGAAAGGATTATCTGTGTGATGTTTACCTTCTCTGTCCCACAATGGTTGTCCATATGAAAAAAAGGTTAAATACACCTACTCCCTCTATCACCAATTTTTCATCTGCTGGGACACTGTTCTCCAGGCTCCAGACACCTCCTGCAAAGAGGTAACACAACCTCAGTGTTAGCACACTGGCAATATGGGTGGGATCTTCTGCTTCAAATCTAGGCATTGTGGAGGACCCAAAGGGATGTGGACACCTATCTGCTATGACTCCCTGTGTAATGGCTTGGAAATGATTATTTCCTACACCAAAGTGAGCCATTATTTTATTTTTGATACCTTAGAGCACATACAAAGTACAAGTTATAGATAGACTATGCTGAAACTGAGAAATGCAGGCACATTTAAATTTTATTCTGACTAGTTCAGATAATCCCTGCAAAACAGGAGGACTGCAGACATTAATTTTTCATCCAGCTAGCTTTTTTTGAACATATCATCACTAGTTACTTAAAATCTAATCTATTTTTAATAGAAAAATTGATACTGGAATATGAAACATGAAGTAACACATTATTGTTCTGCAAAAGACTAAGCTTTTAAAGATAGTATTGTAGTCTGGAAACAGACTGAAAAATGTAAAAGGTTATGTCCAACATTAGAAGTAATCTACATGTTCACCAAAGCCTAGATCATCTCAAAGCAGTAATTATTCACTGACTGTAGATATTCTTATTTTGATATTTTCCATATGTTTAGTATTCATTACAGCAGATTATCGCAGGATTACTGCAACCTTTTTTTTTTCTTTCAGTAAAATCTCGTTTTCAGGTAATCTGAACTTTTTTTTGTCCTTCTTTGCAAAGTCTGCTTTCATCAGCCTCCATGCCTGACTAATTGACAGTAACTTCAGTTTCCACATGATTTTCACTTCTTTTGATTTATATGGGTGATATCCAAAACTTATTC
>NW_010243064.1:22018-33702 GCF_000690775.1 Eurypyga helias | reverse complement strand
ATCCAAACCTTACCCCCCCCCCCCCATAGTACAATGCATATTTTTAAAATTCCTGACCATCAAATGTGTGTGCATGAAGGCAAGAATGATCGCTTCTCCTTCATACTACAGGGGAAAGAGCCAGACTTAAAACTTCATAATTAGGGAGTTTACCAGATTGTAACAGAAGATGCATTTCCTTGTTTTTGTTGTAAAGGCAATTAAAAATATGCAAAATTCCAAGTGTGGTTGACCAGGCCACACTTAGCAGAAATAATAGGTCTACAGCCAATTAAAACAGAAAAAGGTTGAGTTCTCGGTTTTCTGCCCAGCGTGTTTCTGATGCTGACACAACAGCAGCTGTGAATGGTCAAAGTCATCCCAGAGATGTGGCCCAGCCTAGCCCCTACCAAAATGGAGAGCCAGACGGTCTTGCCACAATTTCCCACACAGAAGGACTGACAAAAAGGTGGCTCAGCATACACGCATCCTTACACCACACTATCTGTGTGACGTTCCTTGTAGGAACATGGGTACCTTGAAGATGCAGCTTAAACAGACCGGAGAACAAATAACTTTACAGCATTAAAATCCTGAAATTTGTGCTTCTTATCTTTCTAACAGCACTACCTGGGTATCTTTTTGTTAATTGAACACCTGAAAATTGTAATTGAAACAGTATAAACATTGTTTTTATTGTTTTTCTCATAATATAATCATTACATGAGAAATATTAAACTAGACATTTGACTTTATTGATCTTTTCATGGACTAACGGTACATAGAGTCATTTTATGCCTAGACTAATTAATTGACAGACTAATTCATTGATTAGGTTCTCCATAGCATAGTTGGTATTGACAAACACCGAATCTTTTTCCATCAGTTGTATTAGTTTGCACCAATTACTTCGGCTGTTTCACTTAAGCAATTATGATAGCTCAAAAGCAACAATCAGCTTCTCAGCTGGTGTAAATCAGGCTCTTTCTACTGAAGTTAGAAAGCTGTGCTATTTTACTCAGTTCAGTTATTGGGCATTTAAGATTTAATAATGAGCTTTAAAATACCCAAAATAATAACAAGGATATTTTAGGCAAAACCCATTATGTTAGCCAAAACATTTTATCATAACAATGAATAGTAGCAATGTTAAGGGCTTATGTAGAGAGGTATTACTTTGCTCCTAATTTATAGTCTTCTTCAGGTGCAAAGTAAGGTACCTGCACACACAAATAATCATTCTAAGTCACACAAAAGAGAGTCACATTTTCCATGCCTAGGTTATCTGGAAATGAGGTCCTAAGGGTCCTAAACCCTGCTTTCAAGAAGACCCTGCCTTCCAGATACATGGAAGACAGCCCTGCCATTTCATTATATGCAAAATCTGTGTTTAGACACCTGTGATTTTTTGTATAATCAACTTGCCACAGAATTTTAGGAGAATATAGTGATGCGTGCAAGGCTTTGTCACTTCTGGATCAGTGCTGAAAGAATTGACTGCTGGGGACTGCTGCTCCACCTGTTGAGCAGGGCCAACAAAGACAACGGGTCATCAGCATATTGACAGTGAAAGGAAGAGAACCATATGGGAATTTAATTAACTTCTGTGAATTGTCAAAATAAAGTCCAAGCAATAATAAGTAAATTGAACTGATTATTCCCTGGATATATTTTCCTTTACCAATTTTTCTTCAGGTAAACCAAAGAGTCACCACAGTACGTGGATGTTACACAAGGAGACACTGAGCTGATTTTTAGGACTTTGATAAAGAAATTAGTTTCCTTTCAGAAACAGACCGTCTTTGTCATATTTATCAGTGCTGAAAAACGTAAGTTTATTTAAGCTTCCCATTCACCTCAGGTGTGCTCCTCCTAGAATATTATGGAAAAAATGAGTCTGTGCAGGAAGTTATCTTTGTGCTCTGGATCTAACTCCCAGCTCTGAATAACAGAGAGGGTTCATTGAATATAGGCATTAGCAGTTAGTTCTTCCTTTTAAAAGATTCCCATCAGTTTTTCTCATCTTTGCATGCAAAGACAGAAAATGATGTACTCTCCAGAGACACCAGCAACAGAAAGAAGTCATCAAGACTGAGAAGATTTTGCTGAGGCAGTTTCCTCACACTGCTCTAAAACCAATTACTTCCTGTGCTCTACATGCTCATGGAGACTTCCTCTTTGATGCATGGCATAGGGTAAAATAAAGTGCACAGCCTTCATTAAAATGAGTGTTGCTCCCCACCATGATTAAAAAGAAATTCCTGTGTGTGCCCTGTCAATGACATTTGCATTTGCCCCAAACTCATGTAGATGCCAATGTACAGGTCCTATTTGTAATGTTTTTTGAACACAGGACAGCCAGGGTACCACATCATTCTGCATAGGAAGCCCACGGGGAAAAGAGGCATGTGCAGGCAAAAATGAGTATGGAGAATAGAGTCAGGGAAGAATACGATCTAAAAGAATGCTTTGCAACCTTACACATACATAAAACAGAGAACATGATTTGTAACCCAGAATTCAATGACATGTAATTAGAATCAATAGAAAATTGACATTACAAAACCAAAACAAATTAAAGCACAAATTTAATCTCTCTTTCTCATTCTGGCATTTGAAATGGAGGATTTGTTCTGTTGAAATGCAGGATTTGCTCTGAAGATATACTGTAAATAGGCTCATATATACTAGGTATGCCTTAAGCAATCTTTCTTAATGTAGCCCAATTATCATTCTGTACATATGAAAAAGGATGATCTACTATCTTCTTGGCCAACTTGTTGTACAGAGTAACCTGGCCTGACTCTGATCACATGCCAGTTTTACACAGATGCCTTTACTTTATCATAGTGCGATTTATTCTTTATTAGCATCCGGACAACTGAACAGCAAATGTCGTAACTTCATGCAAAATCAGACTCTGTGGACGAAGTAAGCCTCAGAGCTCTGCAACTTTTCCATTTTCAATGTTCTGTTTTTCATAAAGAGATACAGAGTATGCAGAAGTGGAATAAATCTATCCTATTCTGATATTTTTCTATTTTTTATATGTTACTATCTTTAGTAGTTATATATACTGCAAGGCAAACAAATTATTTTAAAGATTATTAAACCACATTTTTCTTAGCTAAATTTATATTGTCATGCCTCTGAATGCGATATTGTCAAAACCCTAAAACTGCAGAACATCCAGGGAAAAGCCATGGTAATGCTGGTGTTTTTTTCTTATGGAAACATTATCAGCTCAAGACTTAATCTGACCTGGTTGTACACTGGACAGCTCCTGTTTACATGTGAGATCAAGGGCCTCCCATTTATTACCCAGTATATTTTCTGCAGAATCAAGGATATAAAATACATAAGGCTAATATGGCCTTTACTTACCAGTGACTGGCTTCTCCAATTGACTCAGAGGATCCTGATAGACGGACAGACTGACCTGGACATTGTCATCAGCAATACAACTGATATCCAGTTCAAATCACTGAATTCTTCCAGCCCAGCTTTCCACTGCTGTTTGTCTTGGATAGAGTCTTGCAGAGCTTCAAGCACTGTGGAACTACTGAAAATGATACCTTGACAGACAGACAGTAAAGTCCAATTAATGTGGACTACCATTAATTGTGTTTGTGCATTTTGAGTCAAACAATTGTGGCCTTTTATAAATTATTTGGAAAATAAAATTAAAAAAAAAATCAGAGAGTACTTCATACTAATTCACATAAAAATAATTCCAGAGTTGACATTTAGTACCTGCAAATTGCAGATTTTTATTTCCCACTCCAATCATGATGGGCAGGCTCTTCTGTTTTGTTTGTGCTATGATCTCTTACCTCTTTTGAAACATCTGCTCTTGCTCCAGGTCAGAGAGAAGACATGGCTGATGTAGGATGATTGCTTCTGTATTTCTAAGGCTTTGGACACAAGCTCACCTCCAGACACGGACAGAAATGGCAGCCACCTGTGGCACCACACTGGCAAACCCGTTGTCACACAGTGAAACTGCTCCTTGCCAGTACCTGCCTGCCCTACACCAGGCACTCGGATATACAAGATTGTGCTGCTGCTGCTGCCACCAAAGATAAAACTTGGCTGTGTGGTGTTGGAGATACTGCTGGAGGGCAGAGCTCAGGTCTGCTCCATCTCTGCCCTCCTCCTCTTCCTGTAGGATGCAAGGCTGGGCTTCAGCCGTGGCCCTAACCCCTCATTCTTGGGGTGACAACATTCAGGTTTGCTAGCCTTGCTGAGGAGCCCCGAGCCAGCCCTGGCTGTCACACAGAGTGTCTGCAACCCAACATTCAGCCCATAGCTGGGCTAAGACCTAGAAAGCCCCACAGAGGCACTGAGTGACTTAGGTTATATGTAGTTATCCTGATACACTTTTGTTCAGGAACTGCAGAGAACCACCTCATTTGTACCCACAGTAGCAGGTTTCCCTCTTACTGCAAAGAAATTTTGAGATCCAGCATTGTGTTCCACACTTACAATCATGGTCATTAGAAAACTTTTTCTTTTTTTTAACAAAAATTTCACTACCAGTTGTTTTGGCAGAACTCACAGGTCGCCAAACCTACCAAATGTTTACATCAATTACCTCTCAATATATTAATTGTCCTCATGCTTCAAAAATATGTTTGGAGGCTGCCAGTAACACAATATGATTTGAATGTATTATTTACTATTATGTTTTTCACCAGGAAAGTTCATTCTGTTTTCACAGTGAGAGTAAGAAACAATTACTGAAAAGGGTACACAGTTCTCTAATTTAGTTTTCAATAGTTGATGAATGAAATGAGAAGTGCGGACCATACTAGGTCACAGAAAAGTCATTTAGGTAGACTTCTGCTCTGACAATACACTGAATAAGGATGGTCCTACACAATGTCTATCCATGCAAAAGCTTGGTTTCTTATTATTGTTGAACACAGCAGAAATCTGCCTGCTCAGTCTGAGCAACTGTTTCTCAATCAATAATTAAGTAACTTTAAGGTCTAGATCTATATAAAGATATTGATATTTTCACTGAAAATGAATCAATATGAACAGGGTAAAGCATCTGAGTAAGCCTTTTTAATGGCAGTGTTTTGGCTGTGAGAAGTAAATTAATTGATTAAATGAATGACAAATATTGGACAACCAGAGTAAGTCTTTTCACACTTTCACAAACCTTTTAAGCAACTCATTTCAATTATTTTCTTTGTTTCCCATCTTTTTTCCCACTTTGTATTTTGATGGAATTTGCAGACCTTCCTGGGAGTATGTAATTCAAGTTATACTTCTTTATTTTCATTAATAAGGAGAGTTTGGGTGAATTGTGGCAAAAGAAAAGAGCATGGTGAGACTTATGGAAGGAAGGGCATTTTCTGGGTGATAAACTGTAAGGGATCCTGCTGGAAAGGCCACAGTGAGAGATAGGAGATCTATCAGGAAACTGTAAAGGAAAAAACCTACTGATTGCTGGGAAATAGTAACAGACAGAGAAATGGTTTGATGGACAAGAAATAGTTCTGGATAGGCCTTTTCTACCATCTTCTTATGAAACATATTCCCAGGAAATCCCAAGTAATTCAACTGGACAAAAGGACAAAACTTTCTAGAAGTTCCCATAGAGATGCCTCTACTTACAAAACCCTCAAGTTGTTCCCACAGACTTTCTGGGCTGGGCTCACAGCGCCCTGGCGCATGCACACCAGTATTGGCTCATGCAAAGGCTGTGTGCTCACATGTGAAACCAGAAGTACCTCATCTTCTGTGGGTGAATTTGTAGTGGTTTGCTGAAGGTTTGGTCTTAGGGTTCAGACCAGGGGAATGTTGGTTCTCTCCCAAGCTCTGACATCCTCACAGTTCTCTCTAGAACCAACAGCAGAAGTTGCTGGTCAGCAAGACCACTCCAACAATTCACATGACATAATAAAGCCCCAGCAAAACACTGGGGCAGGAGGGCTGGCTCTGCTTCTAGAGGCTGAGGGCAGTGAGCAAATTGCATCTTCTTGAAGGAGAACCATGTGTCTGGGGGGCCACCGTTTGAAAAACTCTTCAGCAGTGGGAAAACCACTGTGGTCTGCAGCCTGTCAGTGGAGGTCACTGAGGCTGGGTGAGTCTTTCATGCCACTGGGAATGGAGAAGCAGGAGGGGGCTATTGTGAAGAGGCCAAGAGAGAGAAAAATAACACTTCCACTCACATGTCTTTCTCATGTTCTGAGCTAACAAATTCAGTTAAGGCAATGTTATTTTAATTGTTGCAAGCACGTACAATATAGCCTCACCCATGGCTGTCCCCAGAACAAGAAGGGAATAGACACCAATGCTAGGGCATTTCTCTTCAGGTATATATTTACTGTGCAAAGGGAGGGGAGAAACGCAGATGGGTAAATGGGACAGTAGAAATGTCATCTTTATTTGTCCAAACATCTTTCTAGTGGAAGAGACAGTTTTCCTAATCTCTCTAGACCTTCTTGTTCCCTTTTTTTCCCCCCGTTTACCCTCTTCTCTGTTTTATTCAAGCTTTTTGCCATTAAGCGGTGATTTATCATAAAGAAACAGGTCAAAGAAACCTAAGACTTGCACTGGCCCTTTGTGTGTACGCAGCTATCAAGTGGCAGCATAGCTTCTTGGGCCATTACTTTTGTTGATGGTCATAGAATAATTCTCTGCTGCCCCATAGCTCCTGAGAGATATTGCTGGGACTTCAATTTTCTGAAAATATTTTAGAGGTGCTTTTTTTTATTATTATTAAATGGACACGCATTCTCATCTGTAAAGGTTGAAACTCCACTTTTCCATCTGTCTCTGCCCTTTTTGGAATTGTATGTCCCCTGTGGTGTGCATCTCAGAAGTGTTCACTTATGTACGGGTAAGAAAAAAACCCAAGAAATGAAAAGCATGAATGTGTGACAGAATAGAAAATATTGAACTACAAAAATGACCTCAAAACTGCACAAAGAACTTGCGTGATACAAGCAGACCCCACTCATAAATAAATATTAATCTGCCTTGCATGTAATATTGAAAATTAATGTTGAAGAGGGCACATAATCCACTTTTCAGTGTAAAAATGTTTTCCCCTTTCTTTTTTTAATCAACATTCAACACTTTGAAATCACATGTCCCATTTTAAGCACTTAGGATGTGACTGGTTTGGTTATTTTTAAAAAAATCCTATTTAATATTTATGTAACAAAATCTGATGATTCCTGATGTGTTTCAGTTTTAATCATAATCTAGTATCATAATGCCAGTAAAAAAGTGAGCCTTTGTAGCTGTTCAACCTGGCACAAAAGCTATCTAGCAGGGCAGATAGATAGGACTTGCCTATCTCCAAAAAGCTTAAAAATCACACTGCCTGACACAAATAAAAGTTATTTTTCAGAGCGCAACCTATGAACTAATTAGCCAACATTTACAGCTCCCCAGACCTGCTGGAATATTATTTCACAGACATCCAGATCTACAAGAACAGCAGGAAAGAAAACAAAAATCAAAGCAGAAAGCAGAGGGAGAAAGTCTAGATGAAACATGAGATGCTGCTTCTTAATCCTGGGTGGTGGAATTTTGTCTGGCATGAGGTCTGTTCCCACCCTATGCATGCATCTGGATAGGGCAAGTGTGAGACCCTTTCTGCCCCCTTCCTGGCACAGAGCCTCAGCCTTCAGCTGCAATGCTGAATTCAGAAAGGAGGGTTGTTGAGTGCAGGTTAGGTTCCGTTGCATTTGGACTTTCCTAGATGTATTTACATTCCCTCAGGAATATATGACATTAAGGGATTCTCCACTGTGCAACTGGCATGCTGAGAGCAAGACTGTGTGCTGCCCCTTTGCTCCACCACCCAGGCAGTCCCCATCTCTTTTCAGCTGCTGCTGAAGGCCAGCTCACATGTGCAAATGCCTGCACTGCCTGCTCTTGTTCTCCACAGCTGGGCAAAGTGGCTGAAATTACTGGGGCAGTCGAAACCACAGGGGCAGTTTACTGAATACTTGCAACAGCAGTAGGTAGCACCGGTAGAAATTGTGCTAGTGACACATCTTGGTGTCCAGGCACATTAGGTCAGCTGACGAGGCCATATATGTTACAAGAAGCCCTCACAATGTGCTCTGTGGCCACCTGTATACCTGTCTCTGGTGGGACAGCCCTGGCATCCCTAGTGAACCCTAAGGGCAGCCTGACCTCAGGGAATTTTAACAACCCATCTCCTCCCGCAGCAAATGACTGCACCCTCCTAGGGACCTCCGAGTCCTCTCTACTGTTTGACCCTGGCACTGCAAAGGCAGCTAAAATGCTGGAGGCTGCACAGAAAAACCTGTGCTAGACGGTGCTCCGGTATGAGGTTTGATCCTAAACAGGATGATATGTGACACATGACACAAAATAATGGGTAAAGGGCAGTTACATGCCTTTACTGTTACAAATCAGCAAGAAAGAAATAATATGAGTAGATGTAAAAATCATGCTGATGGGCATCGAAGAAAAAACATTGCCCTGGATTCAATCTAGGCATTCTTGGACTTACCTCCATGGGAGGTTTCTGATCATCTCAGTTACAGCCTTCTCAACTATATACAGATCCCTCCCTCCACCTGTCCCCCACCATGTGTGTGAACAGTATCCATGAGGACAAATTAATTATGTGGTCATTTCCTGTTTTTGTTTGTGGATAATAGAAAATAGTGTGGTATGCGTGAAAAACTAATAATTACAGTTGTTGCAAAATTCATTAAAACAATGCTGCTTCACTGTACTTCAAACATCATTCTCAATCATTCTTAAACAGCTTTTGTTATTTGTCAAATGAAATACTGTGCAGCAATCCTTTAACTCTCATGTGCCAGATTATCAGTTATTTCAAGCAAGTGTTAAAATCTCCATCACTGGCAAAAATGAATTACGTTTTCTTTGTCAAACTTGCATCAACATGCCCATCAAGCTGAGCTGGAAAAGACTCTTTAACAGTACAGCATAGGTGCTGCTTTTTGTGATTGTGAATGCACCTGAATCTAAATTTTGCAGCCACAGTGATCTCTTTCTATATATATTTGCAGAAGGTTTTCATTTTCAGTCATATTTTTGTCACATCACAATCTACTCTAAATAAAATCTCACCATTTAGTCCTTTCTTCTCAATTCTGTAAATTAGCAAGTCTGATTCTCCCAGACAGTGCTTCTATTCCATTTGATAATCATGAATCATCATATTTTTTCTATCTAATCTCATTTATATGGCTTTCAAAATAAGCAATTACAGTTATATATAATAAAGTCTCCAATACAACAAGTAGAGTTCATTCTGTTTAGAGAACGTAAGATGGATTAGTTTCTCTCTTCAGGTGACTTTGGCCCTCATTCTGTGATGAGAAATTTCCTCCATCTTTTGTAAATGTGCAGTGAGACACTGACACAAAGTCCTGACACATTAATAATTTCATGAAGTATTTGGAAGAACTACAATGACCACTCACATACAGTTTTCCACTTTGTAAACAATGCAGACTCATTCCTTTATAGGTCGTAGTTGTCGGTTCAGATGTGGGAAGAGTGTTCTAGAAAGACACGTCCACCTATAAATGAGAAAGACCAAATTTCAGTAAGCTCCCTTACAGGGTTTGGTTTTAATCCTTCCTATAAGAATGTACTTATTTTCAGTAGTCTGTAGTGGGTGAAAGAAATGTGGCATTAAGATGTCTCATGTATAGAATACATCAAAATCTGCCCAGTTCATTTCTGTCTAACCTAAAGAAATGGACAAGCTAATACATCACATAAATTTCACTGATGAACACCAGGACTCCGATACAATACAAACCCATAGAAAGCACTGTAAACAACATCAATCTTTCTAAAGGCAAGGCTGAGACAAGAATATTATTACCATATCCAAGGATGGAGACAGTATGTGTGCTTAATAACACAGAATAGCCATCCCTATCCAATTTTAGTGGGGAATCAAAGCTCTTATAAATACCTTTTTTTCTGGGGTTCCTAAAAGAAACACATTCATCATTTATACACCCAACTAGTATTTGGCAAGAGGGAGCATGCTGGCAATCTGGAGAAAAAGCAAGACAGTTTGGGATGGCAGCTGACCTGAGAGGGAGCTGCACTTGAGCAGAGCCTCTCAGGGCTTGGGGTGGTGGGCAGAGCTTGTTCCCAGAGGTGGGTTCCACTGCTGCTGAAGGAACACCTCAGCTGTACCCAGGGCAAAGCCCCCAACTCACAGGCAGTGGCAAACTTCACATTCTTCAGTGGAGCTTTGATTTTGTCTCATGGCCCTTATTTATCCCAATAAGCTGCCAGGACTTGTTCCTGTGTCATCTACTCTAGGTGATCCTGCTCTGGCAGGGGGGTTGGACTGGATGATCTCTAGAGGTCCCTTCCAACCCTGACCACTCTGTGAATCTGTGAATAACACCCAGCAATGCGCTGCTTCTGTTTAGTTATTAAAGAAGTATCAAACAAATCAGAATGGGCCGGGGCCCTATTCCTGCAGTCACAGGTAACCCTTAATACTGCAGAACCAGAAAAACTGATGTTAAATCAAATGGCAACACAAATAACCATGAAGTCCAGAGAGAAGGAAGAATCATGGGGAATGATGCAGTGAAATCAGTACTCTAGAGGAACTCAATGCCACAGAGGCACAAACTTGCTCACTTTAGTCACCAGGCTTCTGAGAATACAAAGAAATAGAAACATTAATATCAAGGAAAAAAATGTTACGCTGTCCATGAGAAAATCATGAGGTGGAAATATCACAGTACACTGGATGTTTGCCATTAAATTATTATTTCTGTATAATTACTGAGCTTATTTATAATCATAGTGTGACCCAGGCATAAAAACATTTTCCCTTTTCAACTAAATGAAGGACATAACCCACTGTGGTAGACCCTGACAAGGGTATTATTTCATCCAGCTTCCCTAGTATCTCTTTTGCTTCTCCCTCGCATGGAACTCCCACTAATGTGAAATAATGGAATTGGAAAGTGATTTATTTGGGAAAGTATAAGGGAAAAATTTACCAGAAGTTTTGAAATAAACCAAGCCCTTCTTCAGAAGATAGAACATAGAAGAGAGCTGAGTACTTGGAGGAATAAGGTCAGAAGCATCAAAAAAACTAGCCTTGTTTTAAGCTTCCAGGCATTAAGTTTTGTCTATAAAAACTCTACATATTCTCCAGATGTTCTCAGATACTTTGTTTTTTTCTTTCCCATCTGTGTGGACTCCACTTTTCATCTCCTTTGGAGTGAATGGCAAAACTTCTACTACATTTTAGCAGAGCAGAATTAATGCATAGCTTTTAAACCAAGCTGTGTGGGACAAAACCTCTACTAAACCTCCACACCTGCAAACAGGAAATTCTGCTTTTCAAATTTACTAAATCCAGCTCTGAGTTTGTGGCACAGATTTGAGAATAACATGCTGTTTGATTTCTCTTAACATGACTAGATCCATGAAGCGTGCATGTGCGTCTCTGTGTCCCCTCTTGTACCCATTTCTATTGCATTTCACGTTTCTGTCAATATAGCCTCCAATATTTGAATCCACTGATAGAACAGATGCAGTAATTGCAAACAGCTGTAAAGTATTACTCATCTTGCTAATCAAAATGACTTTCTGCTAAATAAACCATGAAAAAAGCTTTTCTACCATCAGTGAAGTGGAGTGGAAATGATACAGACTGTAAAGAGTCCACCATGGAAGTAAAATCAACA
>NW_010243064.1:0-21987 GCF_000690775.1 Eurypyga helias | reverse complement strand
CCCTACAACAATGATTCTACGTGCTAATGCACATTTCCAAAATTGTTATAGAAATTTCTCTATGTTTAGAAAAATGAATTTGTGTAATGACACAGATGTTCCTCCAGGTATTTTACATGATACCTCCAGATACAGGGAGCCTTGAAAATCTGCTTTATGCTTTCTCAAGATTCATAATCCAAGGGGACATAATTGCCCATATGGTTTTGCTACATTTGCATTATAAGCTATACTTTTTTTTTTTTTAAATTCAGAGTAGCATATATCCATGTCAAACATGACAAGATGACTGTTTATAAGCTTATGGGAAGCATGAAAGAGGCTGGTGAATCTCCAAAAAAGTTTGAGGAAAAAACCGCACTTCTACGTAAAACACATGGTTGATATCTTTAGTCTGTCATTAGTCTGTCCCCTAATGAGAAAGCTCCTTTTCTAGCTCATTGTGCTTCAGTTATCCTATTTTCTAAGTCATATTCTTTAATTCTTAAAAATGCTATTAGAAAAGATATCATCTCTGGTTATATACTCTTCCTCTATTCCCTTATGCCACTTAAGCACTTACTGCTGTGGGCCACTCCAGTATAAAACACTCCAGAGGAAACAACTTAGTCCTGAGTTATTTCTCTCACTTCTTTGGGTCACACTGAATTAGGAAGTAAGCAATCTTTTCCCACAGCTTTCTGGTACCATACATGATTTGCTGGGACCCTCAGCTCTTCTGTTATGAAATGTAACTAGAAGTTAAAAGGCATATAAATTACAGATGTGCTAATTTTGTGGAGCACAATGAACTTCCTACTATCAAGTTCATATATGTGCAGAAAGGGGAAGAAGAGGGAAGATTAAATGAGATACATATCTGATTACAGCACAGGTGCAGAAAGAGTAAGTCTACTTCCTCTCTGAAAAACTTCATGCTCTCCAGCACTGGATAAAGTCTGCACCAAAGGACACAGCAAGTTCTCTGCATCTGTTGCCTTTCTGCTTTGCTGGTTTTCCCTCCCCAGGTCTTTTTCTTTACCTCTTTTCTACTGTCACAGCCATCTATCCACATTCAGTGCTGTGGGTGCAGCAGTGTGAGCTGCTGGTGTCACACCCCAGACACCCCAGGAGAAGCACTGCAGAACTTCAAACCATAGCATTGTTGTCACAGGCAAAGGAAACCATAACAGGGGAGACAAGGTCACTGTCTAGGGTAATGTAATCTACAGGGTGACATAGTCCTCTCTATTAAAAGGGTCATGGTAAGACTATGATACAGTTATTTCTCCCATTATATTCCTCTTCCTGAGGTTGAGAGAAAGCATCAGAAGAACTGCTTAGAAAGTCTTCACCAACTCACTCCAATTCATTCATTTCTCCCTCTTGCTCTGCCTACTTTCCAGACTGTTTGATTTTTGAGCAAGGAATGAAAATGAAGAAAGGGGCACTGTTTTATCAGAAGCTGCATCCTTCTGATAAAGCACATAGTGTACAGAGTGTGCATTAAGCAATGAAGGAGGTTCAGACATCTTCACATCTCCAACTCCCCTCAAACTCTTGGTAGAGCATGCTTAATTTTCACTTACACATAGACATGTCCATACTACTTGCAGTTGCACCATTTGCATGCTTCGAAGCTAGTGAGCGCATCTTCCCACAGTTACCAGTAGTAGCAGTATGCTGACTTCACAGCTAAGAGGAGGCTGCAAAGACCCTTCTGGGTGAGCAAATGGCCATCCGATGTAGGCATCATACGAACCCTCTCAAAGAACTGAAGCTGTACCTTACATGCATTAACTGTGCTTGCCTTCACTACCTCAATTGGAGGCTGTTCCAGAGTCAACATCACTTCCTCAAACAGATGCACACTTCCCATTCCAACCCTATGTTTATTCATGTTTTGGTTAGTCTAAGGAAACAAGGCTTAAAATTATAGGGCCTCTTTTTGCAGGCAGCAATGCAGCAGAGCCAGGCCCAGGCCTCGGCCGCCCAAGAAGGAGCAGTTTTCAGAGCTTTTTATCATCTGTCCTCATGCAGTGCATACTTTCTAAACCAGTGTGTATGCACACTTCCCATTCCAACCCTATGTTTATTCATGTTTTGGTTAGTCTAAGGAAACAAGGCTTAAAATTATAGGGCCTCTTTTTGCAGGCAGCAATGCAGCAGAGCCAGGCCCAGGCCTCGGCCGCCCAAGAAGGAGCAGTTTTCAGAGCTTTTTATCATCTGTCCTCATGCAGTGCATACTTTCTAAGCCAGTGTCTAGCAGTGTGGGGTACAGAATTTCTTTTTTGCAATTTCTCTCCATCTACAACTCTCAAAACAGGCACTGTGGCCTTTTTCTTTTCCCTGCCCATTAAGGTGTACATCTTTCACTCTGCAGCCTCTAAGCAGTCTTCCATTGCTCTGAAAAACAAAATTCAGATTCCATTTCTCACGCCTTACACCTCCTTTCGTGGTAAATATCCCCACCATGGGCCTCATTCAGGCTCTGCTCCAAATCCAGCAATTTCCTCCCTAGTATCCAGAGTTTGGGTTTCCCCTCCTAGAAGCTATCCAGAGGTAACATCCACCTTAAAGTGTGAGAACTGAATGAACAAGCTCAGACCTGGATGGAGAAACATGAGACCATACTCCCAAGAGAGACTGAGTAGCAGGTAGGAATGGAGTTTGTCCCTGAGACAGAACTGGGAAGCAGGAAAAGAAAGGGAATTTCTGGGAAAATACTTCCTTTGAAGAAAAAAAAGGAAGGTATAACACATTTCAAAGTGCTTTTGTCTCCTCTTACTGACATTGAGAGCCCAAGACAAACTGCAAGAAATACAGGAACAGTCAGAATAAGACTGTGGTAGTCCTCATTTAGGAAGAGCTCCCTTACTAGGGAAATAAAACCTGAGAACTTTTCTGAACTGAACAAGAAGTGAACCCTACACATTGCCAGTGTTGTACCCAGGAAAAAAAAAAAAAAAAGATTATACAATATGCCCTTCATAGTCCATTAGCAACATTTGTGCTCATTACCAGTGAGATGTGCTTCAAGTAAAAGAACCGTTTGGGTAGGAGGGACACTTGAGGTAGTTAAGAATGTATTTACATTTTATAGAGCCATGGATGCCCTTGAGTCCAAGGAACCCATATTAAAACTGTGCTCAGGGTATTTTCCCTATCAATAAACATTAAAATGGTTAACCTGCACTTGGTCTGCTACCTGTCATGGCTGAAAGTTGTTAGCAAGCAGTAAGAAACAGACAAAAGAATGTGTCAGACAAGAAAACAAACTTCCAATCTAATTCTCTTTTCTGGATAAATTTCAATTTACTGTGTTATACATTGTCTTATTTTGATGAATAAAAAAAAACCAAACCAAACCAAACAAAGCCTAAACCAAACCAAACTAAACCAAACCAAAAAAAACCCCGAATGAAAAAAAATGGCAAGAGTCTCGAAATTGTAATGGTAATAAATAAGAGGGTTCTTGATTTAAATTCACTTTTTAGTAAAAAGTTAGCTTGAAGTGCTCTTTCATTCATTCAGTTCTAGAATATTTCTTTATCCTTCTTAAATAATCCTTGAGTGTACAATGGATCCAATACTCTGTGTCCATTTATTTAAGTTCTGTCTGTGCCTATTCTCATTGTTGTCCCAGAGTTTTCCTGCTAGACACAAGACCAGGAACAATAAACAGCAATCTAAACTCATCATAAAATCACCTTAAGAAATGCAGAAAGTAACTGGAATTAATCAGCTGAACAGGCAGTCTTCCATTGCAACCCTTGTTATTTAGACAAGTGCAGCTAATATACATAATGTAGCCATAAATAATTAAGTAAAATAAATTACAGCCCAACAAAGTCCACATTAAACAAGACAGGCCTCTCTGAAAGCCATGCGGGACTTACTATGTGAAGATCAGAGTAAAAAATGAAAGAGCATGGCTCGCATGATCTCTCTGTTGCTCTAATTTTTAAAGATGATACCCAATCATTGTAGACACTCTTGCCTAAGAGAGCTGGAGGATGCTAGAGCTGAAGCGAGTCATAAACCAGTATGAAAATGAAAAATTGGAAAGAAATGAGCATGTACATTTTGCATCATGCTCATGTGGTAACATCGTCATGACTAACAAACTCAACAGAAACAAGAAACTCCACCTAGAGCTGTAAATTCTGGTCAGCTCAATTATTTCACATGTTGCAGTCAAGTTATTCAGAGCAGAGAAAGGCAGATCCCTGATGCACCCTTCCATATTGCTGGACAAGGTGAAAATAATAAATTGGTCATTGGGAAACACAGTAAATTTCCTGGATAAGGAACAGCATATTTCATATTTTTCTCTCATAGCTGCCTCTTGATGGCAGTAAATGGTTTTGCCATAGCTGTCACACCTGAGCAGAGAAGTCCTGCAAGCAAAGCAAAGTCTACTTGCACTCACTTTCATGTCACCTACAACCCTTTCTTCCATAGCGGCTGATGTCCAATACCCTCCTGGCTCACAAGCAGCGACAAACAGCTCTATGGCTTGTCAGGTTTTTTTTAAAGACTGATGGAAGCCTTTTGCTGAAAACCACCAGGCCATATTGACTTAGCCCCATGACAACAGTTTGGAAATTATTCTGTTTCCCCAGATAATTGCACTGGCTCCCAGGAGTGGAGATGTGGCATTTCCAGTGCATCCGAGGGCCTTTCAGGAGTATCACATCAGGTTTTGATGTTTTTGACTTTCTGTTCTCCCCCAAGCGCTTGGCATTCTTCAAAAGCCAAAAAAGAAATCCTTTCAATGCTCAGTTTTCTAGTCCATGTCCACTTCTATTAAAAAGAAAAGTCAGCAATATCTCCATATCTCTATCCAGAACAGGCTTTGTGACCGAAGGAGGGGAGGAATAAATGACAAGGCCTCTTCATTTTTTCCAGAGAAAGATCTGGTTCCCACATCCTTCAGGTTTCTTTTGTGGTTTGTTTTTGGTCTGTTGTTGTTTGTTGTTTTGTTTTGGGGTTTGTTTCGGGGTTTGTTTCGTTGTTTGACTGGTTGGTTTGTTTCTTTCTTCCATTGGATTAGTCCATTGCAAGGAGTCTGTGGCTTAATCTTCAGAAATGCAGCTCCTGCTGACATCAGGGCCTCTGAAAATCTGAGCCCTGATATCTCAGTGCCTTGAAAAGAACTTGCATGCAGAGAGGAAAGGAATAATGATTAACAAACTGCCTTCTGAATGTAGAAACTATCATCCAAAAGTGGAATCACAGTGCTTGCTTGAACTGCTGCTCAGCTCCTGCCCAGCTTATTTCATGGCTGGTTGGAGGGAAGCATTCTAATTGCACAATGAACATGATGCTTTCCCAAGATTTTTCAGTCCAAGTAAATGACTTTGGTCATTTATGTTGGTCTCATAATTCAGGACTGCGTTGCGCCCAGTATGTGCAGCCCCCACTGAAAGGCAATATGGAGCCAACTCGCCTACTAGCAAGAGGAAAGGAAAACATTTCTGAACACACATTCATCATTACCTATTTTGGAGGGATGCAGAGAGAATTTTCTTCACGTATCAGCAGCTCTGCTGGTCAGCAAGGCTGCATGGATGCAGCAGGAACCTGCCTTCCTCTAGTAAAATCCCTGGCACCTTCTGAAGTTCCTGAAGTCCTGATCACTCTGTGGCCACTGTAGTATGGGGAAGCCTTCCCATACTGCACACATATACCATACACAGGAGGAGTCTCCCCAGAGTAACTGAAGAACACCTTTAGGACTCCTAACCCACTGCTAGCAGCAAGCATGGCTGGATCAATACCCTGCCCAATGTTTTATGTGTCATGGGAGTGGATATTACAATTTACTAACAAAAGAACAGTTATTCTAAAGTATGGAATCTAAGTATTTGTCAAGGGGCAGTGATGAACTGGGGCTGAAGGTACTATGTAAAATGAGATCAAAATGGGAGAGGACTAGTGTGTGAGGCAGCCATTTTTGGTATAGGTATCTTGATACAGGAATATCTCTTGCTAGAGTTTCTGTAACTTGTTGTTATTCTGTCTAATAATTCATATAGTGACATGGGTGAAGAGTCTTACAGAATTTATTTTTGCTAGGTACAGTAAAACTGCCAGGCTATCTGCCAGAATTTATTTCTGATTTGTTTTGAGGTTCCAGAAAACCTACCAACCAAAGATTCAAGCCATAGTTCTGTCAAAAGACATTTACATTACCCCTAAGCATTTCAATTATAGGCACCAGACAGAACTGTAAATTCTAAGATATAGATAGATAAATCAGATAATATGTGGCAAATAAGGCATATAGTAGCAACATTAGCTTGCATATCAGAATCTTAAAAAGAGACACAATTAAGAGACTAGGCAAAGAAATAAATATCCTGTGAACCTTTAAAAAGGCAAACTATATTGTGTTTATTTTAATATTGTTTAACAGTAACACTTAATAAAGAGAACATCATGATTGTGTGAACTAAATTTTCAGCCATAATGAATGCTACAAACTTAACCTCCCAAGTTTAAATAGGCTACAATGCCTTGGGAGAGATGCAAGAGAAATTATTTGATAAAGGTGACGGTTTTTCACACCTGAAAATAATGTTTTTCTTCCAGGCTCTCTTGATCAACAGTCTATAGCCACACATTACAGATATAATCTCAAGACCTTATGGTGTATACTTGTCACTACTTGCATAACTTACTAGGGACAGAGGATCACAGGGATTTTGAACATAATTTCCCACACTACAGGAGATTAAATAGACTACATTTGAAGAAGGCAAGAAGCAGCTATGACCCCTATACAACAGAAAGTAAACTTCAACCAGTTTCTGCATCACTTATTCAAGAAGTACAGTTTTGTCTCCTATAAAATGTAGGCATAAGTATCCTGTGCAGCAAGGACATGTATTTGTTTTAACAATTAATTGCACAGGAGTGGATTTCAGTTATGGCTTTCCTGGCAGTAACTAAAATCATTACATAAATCAGATGGAGAGTGGCAATTCTACCTATATAAAGATTGATCGAACGTTCACAGCTAGAGTTTTTCCCGTTCCCCATACTCATCAATACAGAAGCAGCTGTGATCTGAAAGCTTTTCTGGGGTAAAAGGCGATACTAAAGGGCATGCTGGAAGAAAACAATCACTATACCAGAGCTATTCCCCAAATCATTCTTCAGTGCTACAGTTCCTTCTTCATCCATCATGCTTTCTCTGATTCCTATTAATTTTGTTATTTAATGAATATTGTAATGAATACCCTTAAAGATGCACCGTAGATCAACTTAAAGTATGTTTACCACTATATATCCTGAGAAGGAATATTAATAGCTCTTTTAAATGATGCTCTCTTGTTACCATGATAAATGTGTGTTCAGTGATAGATATAATGCGAAACCCAGTGTATATAACTCACCAACAAACCTAAATCATGCATCATCTATTTGAAAACTGTCAGCTTTTCTAACAGATAGGAAGTATCTTCCCAGTGAATCTGTTGCTTGTTATGCTCTGCTCATCAGAGGTACTAGTGACATGGCAGCATTTCCTATAATAAAGGAAAAATATTCAGAGTCATATGTAAAATTTACCCAAAGAGGGAATATTTTTGTTGGCTTCAGTGGTCATTAATGAGGAAAACTGGACTGCACAAAAGCAAAAATATTTGTCACCTTTTAATGATTTAACTGTTTTACTTTCTTATTACACTCATGTATTCTCATGTTAAAGTCCTGAATCCTTTGCTGGTAAGTCTAGGGTCCTGGCACTGGTCCTACTTTTAGTGGCATGTGAGGACTTGATTTGAACAGGCAGTGTTATTTAGAGATTGGTTTCTATTCTGGAAAACCCAAAAAAACTGAAGGAATGTATTTTTTTGCTGAACACCTGTTCAGCACACAGCTCCCACAGCCATACTGCAACTCGAAACACAAGGAATTCCTCGGATAGCAAATTAGGAAGTAGTATTGAGCTACATACCACACCACTCCTACACCCTACTCTTTGCTCCCTTCTGCAATGAGGGAGACAATCTACAGCACTTTTCTTTCAAGAACTGGAGTGGTACAGTACCCACTGCCTCTCCGGTACAGTAGTGGGGTGGAAGAAAGGCTGAAAATGGATCTCTACAAGTTAGGGATCCCCCTCCTGTCCACTGAATTGCTGGACTAGTGCTGCTCTGTGCATGGAGGGTCTGGGGATCTTTGCAGAGCGTGTGTGAGGGAGAGTTTTGGGCTTGGTAGCGCATCTGTTCCCAGACAGTAGATGAAAGGCAGATGTGTTCCTTCCCCAAACAGCTAACATTAGGAAGATGCTCCTTGGCATGCACTAAGGGAGAGACCTGAAAGTCTCCTAGTGAATTTATAATGAGAAAATAATGACAGAGATTAGAGTGCTGTGCTTTTAAACTCAAGTCTTCAGTACTTCGTCTTCCAGTGCCTATATGTGTCAGACACAGGCACAGTCCTGCCCAATAAATGTGTTAATAGTCCCTGTACAAGATACTCATTGCTAGAGATGTTCTTGATTTAGCTGAAGACAGATCACCAGGATATTTGATTTCCTGCTATAAATGATACAGTTAGTTCTTTCGGTCATTTTTAGTTCTTCAAGTGAAAGAAATAATGAGCCTAAGAGGAAATTCTATACCTAGTCCTGAGGGCTTGACTCTAGTAGAGCTCCCGCTGTCCTCAATGACTGGAGGGTTGCTGTGCATGTAAGACCTTCAGAATCTGGATCAGTACACTTAGGAACGTGCAAAACTGGTACAACGTGCCAGCTGATCATAAAAGGTGGATCAGAGCTATTTTCATCATTAAGGAACAGGAGCTGCCCTATTTTAATGCTTGTTATACCAGCTATTTTTACATCTGGATAAGACATGTCTGAAAGATATGATTTTCACACAGTGTGAAATACCTCCTTAAAATTCCTTAAGCTGGTGACGCACACCCTCCAGGCACCTTTGAAAATGTTGGGGAGAAATTTGCCTCTATTGAAGTCAGTGAGAGTTTTACTACTGAGTTCAATAGTGCTGCATCTTGCAGCTCTCTACCGACTTCAGTCATTCTGAGCTCTCTGGTTGGTTGCTTTATTTAAAAGGTGTGGGAGGAAAAAGACTGTCTGAAAATAATTTTTCCACCACCAAGGTGATTATTGACTTATTTTCATTTTAGACCATGCGAAACTGTCACAACTCAGTAAAAGGTGAAGGTTCATACATTATTCCTAACATCCTTCGTACTTAGAACACACACAACAGAGCAGGTTTATAATTTGACCTTTATTATTCTAGCTATGCTATCTCATTAGGGGAGATGTATTAATACAAAAACCAGGTCCTTTGTATAGTAAAGTGCCTGTAATATTCTACCTTAACAGTTCAAATCACCACACCTTATAAGGGTAGCACTACTGTGTCTAGGTTATACCTACTGCTGAACAAAGAACGGTATACCTGGTTTACATTTTCTTCTGGCTTCATTGAACATTTCTACAATACTCCTTTTAATACAGTAAGAAATGGTAGGTCTGTCTATGTTTATCATTAATGTACCAAATGCACTAACTGTAAAATGATTAAATCAAACAATATTTTGTAGGATGACAGTCAGTCAAGCCCTGAAATGCTGACAAATAAGAGACCTAGCAACAGACAACGAAACCATAAGTCTTTTTTACTCTGTCACACAAAATAATTGGTAAGTGTTATGCTTTCATGGTTGTAGAGGAAATAATATGAGGGGAAAAAACCCAACAGGTACAGGGTCAGTATCAGCAACCTCACAGAAATACTGTAACACTGCTGACATTAATAATTAAATGTACAAGAAATCTCAATAAATATTAAGTTATTTGCTAAAGAAATCTATGCCAATGGCTTTATTTTGTGTGTGTGTGCAAGCAAACTGCTTTATATCAGAGAAATGGGGAATCTATTTTAGTCAATCTTGCTTTTTTCTCCTCAGAGCTGTAGAATTATAAAGTGCAAATCTGCTTAAGTTGGGCTTTTTTACATTTATAAAGGGCCACACTTGATTTAGCAATACTATTTTTATGTGTAATGACATAGTCACATTTATTATACATTCTGCTAATCTTCAGACTTGCATTTTTACAGGATTAGGAATTTATACAATATGTAGACTTTAGGCTGCACATTAAGACTGAAGCACTTCAATACATTTGGTTTTCGCAAGCTAAGACTGAGTATTTGAAACAATCATTTTGTGTTTCCTGCTCTCTGAACAATGAACCGCAGTAATCCTTCTGATGGTAATCATATTATTTTCTGTTTAAGATTACATTTTGTTTATACATTTAGAGTGTCACTTAAAACAAAATCCAGCACATTTTCTTTTTAGGTATCTTTTAAGAGGAACAGGAGTGAATATTTTAAGAAAATGAAATAGAAAGTGAGTTTTCGAAAAGGTACATACTTCCAAGTATGTTTTTTATAAATATTTAAATGAAAGATGATCAGAAATGTACAAATAATTGTTAACACTGTAGAAACTGTTACTGTGTTCTACAGCTCAGTCATAGATTTCCATACCGAAGGGATTAAAGGACTTACATTTGGTGAATGCAGAAACTGTTAGATTTTTTTCCTGTTCCTATACAGCAAGTTGCATCACTGTTTTTGAAACACAGACTAGTTAAATACGATATTCTCATCTACAGAAGGTATATAATGGGAATTGACAAACTGATTTCATTAAATTGCTAACGCAGAAAATCACAACATTGGAAATGTACAACAGTTTATTTTCAATCTTAATAATGAGAAAATTGCTATCATTTGCATGAGAATGGCAATTTAGTGTAGCATTATAAAGCTCCAACTGCATCCCTGCAGTTTATTGCCTTGGGTTTGCAAACTGCTTTAACAGCCATCAGCCAAGAAATGTACATGTCATCTGCAAATCACAAATCACGGATCTTGACTCGAATGATTGCACAGGGAGAAGTGCTGAAGGGTTCATAGTGGCCAGAACAAGACTTAAAAGTGATGTGAAATAGGGAGCAAAAAGGGCTGCAATTGCCTTGGAGCCTAAAATAGACTGAGCTTCAATGCCATGGAAAAAATCACCAGCTTCTCCATAATTTCTTTAAAGGTCAGAATTTTTGTAGGTGGATTGGGAGCGCAGTGGATTGCAGATGCGTTTAACAGCAGGGTATTTTCCGCTGCCATGACCAGTTAAGGAAGATTTTCAAAAACACATCTGCTGGTAAACAGTTTGGCCCTACTCTGGGTCATCTGCCTTATCTGTGCTCATTGCTGCATGAATTCTTACCTGGATAAAGTCCCAAACCTCACATCAGTCAAAGTTAGGCTTTCAGTCCAGTCCATTACATTTTTTAGAGAGGTAGCTCCGTGGCTTTCAGTGGGTTTTATGATGTGGGCATGCTTCTTTGCAAATCTATGAAGCACACTGGCAGTAGAGAGACAAAGCTTGCTCCTTCCCACTTCCTGTTCATGTTTCACTCATCAAAAGGCAGAGCACATGAAAGAATAAATGAAGGGAAAACAGATGACATAAAGCATAACAAGGACTCAGGGAGAGGATTTCTCCATGTTGCAAAAGGTGGCTGGTATACAATACCATTTTGCATCATTTCAGACCACTAATACTATGCAGAAATTGATTTAAGAGGAATTCAAACACAAATTGCCTACAAACTGATCTAGAAGGCAGTAAATCCATTTAACTTTTCAATCTCTCTCACTCTGCAGGTGACTAAACACCCCTGGTTTAAGATTTCTCTTCCTCCACTCTGTTATAATAGAATCTGAAATTCTGTTTGGAACTGGAGGAGTTAAAAAATGATCCTCTTTATTAAATGGGTGAACAAAAATGCAATTAAATAGACAAAGACCTTTGAGGTTGGGTTTTATGCTGGGGAGTGTCTACACTTTACACATATTTGTATGCTACTTAAATATCTCTAAGTAATTTAACTTTTCTAAATGTTTATTAGTCCATGGTGAGCACACTGGATCCTCTTCTGGGATCAAGATATGAATATATAAGAAGTGTAAAGTATTTAGATAGTTTCAAACAGATTTCAGAGCACTTGTAACATCTGGGGAATGATTTCTACTTGGCTATTCTACTGTTTATTTAAGAGAGAAATGTAACCAACTGAGACTCTGTAGCAGAGGTAGCTGGGCCTGTTTGGCTAACGGTTAATATGAAGAAGGTGTTATTTCCTTTGGAGTTCCTTCCTTCCCACCTTGACCTCTGCCACCTAAAATACTCCATACAGAAATTAGCTGCTTAATTTCTCTAAGAGAAAAAAAATAATATATCCACCAAAACCATGTGCCATAGGAAGAACTGAAAATTCTTTCAGACATACCCCTCTGTGAACTGAGACATTGGGGAGAGCCTCAGAAACCAAAATTAACTTGGGCAGTGAAATGGTAAAAGAGCTCTTCATGAAATGCTCTGCTTTGCTTTTGAAAAGACATGTAGCTGGGGCAGCCTACATCTATGCTATCACTACATCTAACTCACGTGTCTTGCGGTTATGTCTTCCAAAATAGATCTCACAGTGCATCCGAACGATTTGTCTGCACATTTATTATTTGAAGGTTATGCTGTTCACACCTTGGACTTGAATTTGCAGTTTAAAAAGAACAATGCTGTATTTTTGTTCAGTTTTTATCTCACCTTGTGTTCACCTCCAGTGGCAAGTGCTTTTTCTACTACAGCCCATCACCAGGTGGCTTATAACACTGGTCAAAGCCAATGGGTACATCAGAGGACTGAGCATTAGTGTTTAACATAACTAGCAAGCACTGGAGAAAAAGAAGAGGAAAGGGAGAAAGGGTAGAAACCAGACTCCACAGGCACTGGTACTTCAGTCCTTAAAGGGAAACTTTATCCCACAGACTGAAGCCATCATATCTCTGATAGTCCAGTTTTCCAGCTCAACCAGGGTTTCAGAGCTTCTTGGCAGTTTTAAGTGTCCTGCATTTTTTAACAGATTCTGCTGCCACACTGAGAAAGAGTTGTGATTGTATTCCTTCCTTGTTTTCACTTACCAAACCTAGAGAGATTATTGCCCCCTTTTTTTCAACTCATCTGACTTCTAAGTCTTCTTAACAGAAGAAAATACAAAACGTGTTGCTTCTGGTTTTGCAGTAAAGCTATTTGTGATGATCATAAGCCCATGAGCCAAGGGTGACTTTCCCACCAAGCTTTTACTAAGACAAATCTCATTTACTTTATCTGGCCATACTCACCGTCTCCTCTCCGCTGAGCTGTCCTGAGGGGAGCACGCAGTATATGTGTTTTGGGTAAAAAGAACTGATGTTCTCCTTGTAGATGCAGTTTTCCTCACATCCAGTGGTTGTGCTGTGGGCCTCTGCAGCAAAAAAATTCTCTGCACCTGTACTGGGAAATAGGAACAGAGAAAAGAGAGCTGAAGAGATGAAAACACTGGAAGAGATGCTCAAAAAATGTCACAGGTATGGGGTGAAAAATGGAGGTAGGAATGGTTGCATCCCAACAATTGAAGGGGGATGATGAGCCCCCATTGACAAAGGAAGGTGGGAACACTATGTTTCCAACTAACAGACACTGACTGACCACAGCCTGGTCAATGTGAAGACTTCCTAAATCTCAGTCAAATGGCTTTCTGAAGAGAGAATAATATGGCGAGAAATATGTCCCATTGCAATTCAGATTTTATGGCACTTCCGAACTTTTGCTTTGCTTCTCCCTCTCTTTCTCAATCTCCTCCTGGCCTGGCCAGCCAATTCTCTCTCAATGTGTTTGCCATTTGATAACATGGGAACGAAGTTAATTTCATGACTTCTTGTTCCTGATTTAAACTATATGGTTCCAGAGGGATAACAGTGTTGATAATAATATCATTTGGTGACCCCCCCCTGTGCTTGAAGGATAGATGTGTGAGGGCAACCTGTAAGAAGGTCTGCAATTACTGGGAAAAAGTGATGGATGAAATATCTGTTTGCTGCTCTTTTCTTCTTTCCTTTCCAACAATTATCTAAGGCAGCTACTGAGACCTGACTACTAAGGATCCATGCAAATATCTGCTGTGCTTGTCTGATCAATGATTCAATAGGCAAAGAGGGGCCTTTTTTCCATGCTCATCTTTGATTTCTGCACAGAACTATGCTAAGCTTGTGTTTCTCAGATGAAAGCAAGTGATACAGTTTATGCTAAAATGACAAAACAATTTGAAAGCGAATGTGTATAATGGAGAGAAGAACTTAAGCACATGGTTGACATTATTACGTTTATTTCTCAGTGAGACCTGTCTTTTCATGACACTAATCAAAAAACTGGGTCACCTCACAATGGTAATTTCCTAGGAATCTTGAAATTCGTGAGTCAATTTGATCCCTTTTTAGCTGAACATTCACTAAGCACAGCGAGGCTGGTGGAGCTCAGCTAGCTCATCAGACTTGTCATCGTCTATATGTGAAGAGTTTATATCCTTAATGGGATCAAAGGTTTTATCAGTGATCCTTCATAAATGTAAACAGATGAAATATTTTTCTATCAGCATTGATTCCACACCTGACATTTCTTCTGTTGATCAGTTAATGGTTATTGTCCATTATAAAATCAGAGGCAAGGAAGGTGTATTACTTTCTTAACAACCAAGAACCATGCCAAAGAACATCCCCCCCGCCCCCCTTGTTTGACTCCATCTTGCAACAACTGAATATTAATAACATCATTTGCCATTGCCAAGGACAGATTTAAAATAATGCTAGTCTGGACATTATGAGGAACTTTTCAAAACATTGCATGGTGTTTTAAAATGCAGATCTCCCATTAAAGTCAAATAGAAGTCAGTCAGCTAAAATTCTAGTCATCCTTCAGAAATTCAGAACTAGAAAGGTCTCCAGACAAGGATTTGTGAAATTAAAGCATCAGCAGAGAGTGCCATGCACTTAGTCTTTATTGTCAACACAAAATTATGCTCTTCTTTAGTGTCCTTTAGTGTTAACTCTGAATATTCTCCTGCAGATCTATGCAATTGAGAATATTCCCAGGAATACAACACATTTCTGAAACATGCTACAGCTATCAATGAGTTAAGACTCATCATATTCTTCAGCTGTGGAGTATTACCCTTCCTTGGTATAAAGAGGAACTAAGTGATGAAAGTGACTTGCCTTTAGTATTACAAAATTATAGTGATGCAGAAAAACAATTCCATTTCAGTGAATTATTTTTACTGGGGGAAAAAACGCTACAGAAAGAACCAGTCCTAGAAATAAAACATACTATTACAGTATGTAGTTCAATTATATTAAAAAAAATAATAATTCCAATACTATAAAAACAAAGGAGAAATATTTTAAGTGAGACAGAATTTTTCATTTGACCTGGAGTGAATGGGTTTTTTTTATAACATTTTGATTCACCAAAGATAAAAAAAATAAATCACTCTGAATACCATAAATTACCTGCTGCAAGAGTGACCAAACCTGGAAATATGGCAAACAATATCAATTTTAAAAGAAGAAAGGACATTTTTAGCTAGATAGGATCAGACTGGTTTCTCCAGGCAGAGCATGAGTAACTCAGTCAGGTTCATGCAAGTCAGTCATAGCCACAAAGGTAGAAGTGAGCCTCTGGGCTTAATATGCAAGAGTTGATCCCTTGTCCCTAAATCAGCATCAGCACTGACAGCTGGATCACCAGGAGTATGTCTACACAGCACAGTGCAGACTGTACAGAGATACTGAAAGAACACTGAGCTAAGACTGAGATGGTCCTATAAAACATAAAGCAAAGTGAGACTGAGGTCAACATATTATTAGAGATCAGATTATCACTAATGTTAAACTTGAATTCAGAGAAACTTGACTCTCATCTCACAGAGCCAAGGTAAAAGAGTAGCTCTCCTCCAGTTCTCCAGCTGAGATCCTCTACTGATGGCCTGACTGTGCAAACACTCTATGTACTGATGACTAATGCAGATAATCTCTCTGACACAGGGGGTGCTTCCCCACTTGATGAATAAACATGGACTACTGCAGGAACAGGTCTCAGCATGGCAAACCCCTCAGAGCAGACTTGGCCTTCTTCCTCAGGCACATTGCATCCTGAGGGTTTTATGTCTTAAGAAAAATAAAAAGGAGAAAGGTTTCATGCTTTGTCTTACCAGGTTGCTAATTGAACATATGTATCAACATTTCTTCATTAACAAGTATCTTTCTGATTCAATGCTTTGGAACTAAAAGCCATAGCCCAGAAACCCTCAATGAACAATGTTTGTCTCACATCTGCCTTGCAGGAATGGCAGCAGTAAGACTGCCTTGCAATGCTCAGACTGCATAACTCCAGCACATGACCTATTCCAGTGAAACTATTCCATCCTTGGTTACAAGACGGGATATTTCAATTACTACTTCAGGCCCATTTTCAAAACAGCAAAACTTTATCCAGAGTTTTACTGTGTAATCTTTCCACTGAGAAATTACTGGATACAAAAACCTGTCCTGTTTTCTTTCACCTCCCACTAAGTAGCCTAACTTCTGCGGTAGTCACACTCCTTTGCTTGCTTTCCTTCTGACTCCGTATCTTTCCTATTCATCCAGCCCAGCAGATTCACCTTCAAGGCAGTGGCCACTAAAAGTCTTAAGGGATAAGGAGTTATTTCATTACCCTCAAAAGTGGCTATAGCTTTGATGAAATCACTGGTCATATGCACTGCCTAGTTCTGGTGAGTACTTTTCAAGAAGGATATAAACCAACTATTTTCCACCTTTCTTAAAGAAGGAAAATATAGTTTTCATTGACACACTTCTGGATCATACTGTTATCCATGCATAGTTATTAAAAAAGGTCAGGTGCTAGTAATGAACTATAATATATATATTTGTAATATAGCTTTTTGATGGAGAAAGGTATAACAAAATCTAGTATCCAGAAAAAGCTAGATGAATTCTGGTTTGAAAGAAGATGCATATTAAACAGTGAAGGACGTTAGGTTACCATGGTGTGTTAAGGTGAGATATCTTTGTCAGTGAACCACTTTTTGTTATAACTCAATTTCTTTTTTTTCCTCAAAATCTGTGCTAACAGAGGGGTTGCTCAGCAGGATAATTCATTAGAATGATGCATCCAACCCACAATTCGCTTTGGTCGCCTTTCTCCAGGAATGAACTTGCACTATGCACAGATAAAGCAGGCTTTCTGAGAAACCCTGTGTCAAGTGTACATTCAGACTGCAGCTGATCTTTGCACAGATTGACTGTAATGGCTATTTTTCCAGGAAAGGGCTAAACCGCACTGCCACCCTTTGTGACTAGACAGGTTAGTCATTACAGCTCTGTCTCAAGATCAGACAGTCTCTCAGGTACAGTGAGTCAAAGCATTGCTGGGCACCAGAAAGTTCTGTAGACAGCTTTGAGCATAAAGTCTCAGTACTACAGAATTAGATGAAGGTTACACAATCTATGCACCTCCCAGAGATGTTTGAAAATAAAACAGTGTTTGCAATTATTCAGACACTAAGTTATTCAAGGATTAATTTTCCTGATTTAAGTTGTTTAATGAGAGACAATAAATTACAGAATCCAAGAAAGACAGCCAAAATCCCAACCTGAGTAATAAAAGGATTGAAGTTTCATCTGCAGAAGATTATGGTTGACCTTACAACAAATGTGTTTTTACACATCCTTCTTCCAGTCCTGTCTTCTCCATGACATTACTCTTCCCTTTTAATTCGGTCCCAATCTAGAACTAGGCTGTCCTTACAAAAGTCAACAGTCATGTAGTACACTCATGTTTATGCAACTGTGCAATTCCAGCCAAAACAGGAGTCACCATTAATATGAATACCAAAATCAGCCACCCAAAGAGCCGTAGATGTGCTTTTGGGGGTGCAGTGGCAAACAAGGCATGTTGGGGAATGGAGATAGCTCAGCTGCACGAGGCCAAACTCTCAAAGGTTTATAGTGGATAAAATGCTGGTGGCTTGAAGAACAAGAACAGAACTAGGATCTCAAAACCCCTGTGCTCCAGGATGCCCCCACACTGGAACCTCAGCAGAGCAATCGAATTCTGACTCCAGGACTCAAGTTCAGAACCACAGGCTTTTGTATACAGACATCCAGAAACATCTGAGGCCTGACCCAGCAAGGCAACACTGAGCAAGCCCAGACCCACCTCAAGGAGACCATGAAATCCTAGTAACGTCCAGGGACAGCTGCTTTGTCCATTATTAAAATCAAGGACACGTAGTCTTTTAATGATTGATAGCGCTTAGGAAGTAGGTGTTGAAAGTGAGGGTTATCTCTTGCAATGGCCAGCACATCCATGCATGTGCACAAACGGCAAAGGAACATTGCAAATCAGTGCCTGACTATGGGACTGAAAGTCTATGAATGCTTGTAACAATCTAGGCAGTTCACAGACAAACTCTTCTTCAATATATGTCCCTGTGCTGGCTGGAGAACTGCTAGTTGTGAAACATCAGTTCTCCCAAGTGGTAAAGCTGCACTGGGGAATTGAGGGAAAAGCAATGTAAGGCTCCATACAAGTATTTAGCTAACAGACACACTAGAGCAAATTCCAACACAGAGGAGAAATGAGAGGAAGGATGATATGGGCTAGAGTGCAGAAACTTTACAATTTGTAATAACAAGACTTGCAGCCCTTGGCACTGTGAAGAGTGAGAGAGAAGTCTACAAGGCTAAGCCTGCTGGAAATGAAAGAAGGTGCACCTCTTAGCAAGGTGCTACCAAAACACCTGAGTTTTGTAATGTAAGCCTTGTGTACTAGGAACTTTCTATGTTAAATTAATTTAATTATAAGATCTATATTAAAAAAAAAAAGCAGTCTTGGAGGAAAAGTTAGGGAAAAAACTTCTGGTATTGCAATTTTTTCCTCTCTCAGTTTGGTTTCCTCAATTTTTTAATTTGACAATACACAGTGAGATCAGGAGATACACGTGCATACCAGCAAAAGGTTGTGTCAAAGGCAAAAAATTTGATGAATAGCCTAGTTCCATACACTTGAAACCTGCTAGATGAGGGAAGAAGTAAGATGAACTGTGTCCTGATGAAAAGTAAGATGGAGAGCACACATAGAAAGCTAGAGAGCATGTATAACACTCAGAAAATGGCAACAGTAATTTCATTAGAGCACTGGAAAAAATATACTGAAAAATCAGTAAACTGTTCAACCTACTCTATCAATTTCTTGTCAGCACTGACCTCAATAAATTCTTGTAACTCTATGTGACTGTTTCTTTTGTGAAGTGCAGTCATCATCTCCTGACCCTTTCTTTAATGTACCTACTTTTGAAGTAGATAAAAAAGTACAAAAATGTGCTTTCAAAAAGGCAAAATAAACACACAGTGCCAAACTGAGCACTGGAAATTTGATTGTTTCCTAGCTTAGTGCAAGGAAAGAATATGATTTACCAGGAAGTCAGCAACGTCAGAGATGAACTCCCAGAGAAAACGTTAAAAAACCCCAAAAAGGCATATGCAAATAAACATTTTTATATTGGTATAGCATTCTATTTCAGTTCAGATAAAAATCTGACTGCAAGCAAAGTAGTATTAGCCATAGCTCACTGCTGTGAAAATCAAACTGCAAGTCACTCAAGAATATTTTCTTTCCATTTTTCTCTCATAAGACTTCCAATTCTTTGATTAAGCTGGGCAAAAAATATTGCCAGAGAGCACTCACACACACACACATTCATTTTTCTCCCCTACTTTCTTTTTCCCATCTCAGCCAAAATAACAAAGTATGGATATCGAAAAAAAATACAAGTTGAAATAATTTACATTTTTAACTTAAAAACTAAAAACCAGTTTCTCCAACCAGGAAATGGATTGGAATTAGGTTTTTGTTTTGACCATAAGCCCAATATTATGTAACTTTATCTGTCCCTGTTTATCCAAAGTTCTAGAAAACTTCCCATGATTAAACAGGCTACTTTGGCAAGACCAAACAAAATGAGTGAATAATGAAATGTACACACACAAGCTTGGTACTACCTAAGCAACTGACAGGTAACTGTGACTTGCTCTTTTGTCAAGGGAGCTAGTTTTGTACTCATAATAATACTGGCTTTTCTGTGAATTAATTTGTCTCAAATCATCAGTATTTGGCTTACTAGCCCATAGTGGAGGCAGAGAATCTCAAAAGTGATACAGAATCATAAAACTAAGGCATTTTGGTTATTTTACCACATAGTCCAGTGGAAAACACCTCTGCGGTTACCAGACAGACTTATGACACTTACAGATGTGTCACCTGCAGACTTTTCTCTGCAGTTCACTTCCAATAACTCAGTCATGGCTATATTACACAAAAACCCCCTCACACTTTCAGACAAGGCATGCCAGCTTGGTGGGTTTCAGCCACGACTGGTGCGACACACAGAATGGGCCCAGGTGAGGCATTTACTGGACTTTCAGAGGCATAGAGATGATGTTTGGAAGGCAGCTGTCAGAATTTGCTTGTGCATAGGATGTCAGGAAAAACTGGGTTGGTGTCAGTCAAATTATCTTGTCCATCAGTCTTTCAGGAAATACACTGAGAAGCCTAAAACAAGATGTTGAAAAGAGAGGTGATGTTTTATGTAGCAAATCTGACAATGAATTTCCAACATGAAAGAATCTGCTTACTACATCTTAGCTACTTTACTTGATCCAAGGTTTTAGAATAACCTGAGAGTGTCAATCAGGAAGAAAACAATATAAAAAGACCTGATAAAAACTCAGAAGTTGTATCAGGCAAAGTCAAACGAAAGCAACCAGAAGGATCAACACATCAAGTTAGCTTGTTTTGGTTTTTTTTTTTTTTGCCTTCCGTCATCTGCTGCAGCTTTTCCTCTAAACTGGTGGCTCTAATTTGACAAGCTAAAAAAACCAAACAAACAAAAAAAGAAACCACTGTTGACTCAGCTTATTTGCAGAAACCCACCAGTCCAGCTGTGTCCACTGCTGCTTCACATGTTGAAACCAATTAAGTAAAATAGCTTCAAAAGGATAACTTCTCTTAGACACAGTACAAAGGAGGTAGGGTTGGGTATTCACTCCTTTCAGCAGCATCTCACTTGACAACCTAACTCCTACTTCTCCACTGAGCATTCTCCTAAAAAGGCCATCCAGCCAAGATATCTAAATTTGAGAAGTTTACCATTCCTCTGCAGTAATTTAATCCTTGAAATAAATATGATCTGCCCTCAATTTCATGGATAGTAATATTTACATCTTTTCCTCCTAGTGTCAGCTGGCATCATACTTGCAGTGCAGGTACAAATGATGCTTACCGGCAATGAGAAGTATAGAAAATGGAGAATGACTGATAGTTTTGACAGATAAAAATGGAGAACTTCCACACAGGAGATGTTGAAACTGCTGGAGATATTGATATGACTTGTGACACTTAGAATAATGACAGCAGTGTAATGTCAGTCTCAATAAGAAGTTAAAAGTCTAAAGAAATGAGAGCAGGAATTTCAAGACTTCCTGCTATTGTTTAAATGCTCTGTTTTGCCAGCATGTCAGTTGACAGAGTAAAAGGTTGACCACAGCAAACATACTTCCCCCACCAAGGTCCTTAACCACCAGGAGCAATGTCTCCATTCTCTACTTGAAAAAGGAAGAGATACTTAACATTTTTGCCACTCACTTCACCAGAAGTCACCAGAGGTTTCCTAATATTTCCTGCCACCACCTAATTAGATCCTGTGCTTAAAAAGCCAGTTTTATCCATATCAGTAAAGAAAGAATATTTTAGCAAAGCTTTGTTGTTGTGCATTTTCTCTTGGCTTGGAGAAGGAAGGAAACTTTACTTATCATCATGCACTGAACTTACTGTTTGTCATGGTTTAACCTGTGCTCACAGTAAAGTACCACTCAGCTGCTTACTCACCTCCCCCCATCCCCACTGGAGGATGAGAGTCAGAGGAAGCCAAGAAAGTTTGTAATGTTGATATAAGAACTATTTAATAATTGAAGATAAATAAAAATCATAGCAATACTAATATTAACAATACTACTA
>NW_010243063.1:0-5589 GCF_000690775.1 Eurypyga helias | reverse complement strand
AACCCAAACCATTTTGTGATTTGTGATTTGTGAACTTTACAGAAAGAATTATATACTTAAAATATCATAACCTTTGCTACTAAAATTTCTTTCTGCAACTAATCTTTTCCCATTTTCCCACCTCTGTACTGATCCTGGTTTTTTCTTTGATTTATTACAATTTTATAGCTTAAATCAACCTCTTAAGTTTTTTTTCCCTATTTGTCATCTCCTACAGTTTATACCTTTACTTATTGGGTTACTGGGGTTTTTTTCCATTATTTTTAAACATCACTGGAGAAAAATGGGTATTTAACAAACTAGGGTTTAAACTATTTTATTTACTTTAGGTATATGGAGTTGAAGAGACACCTCACTTGGACAATCAGTAGCCACACTCATAAAAGCAGTCATATCCCAAATCACTTTTATTTTCCTAGGTTTGACTAAGACAGGGATCCAAAACCCTCTTAATTGGTGGCAGAAAACAGCTGTACCAGAAATGTTATGCAGTGCAAACACTCTCCACTGCCAAGTCTCTCTGGAATGATAGCTGCTAAATTTCTCCACCAAATACTCACCTGGATGATATTTTTGATATATTTCTGTAATTCATAAAGCTTGCAAAATCTTTGCTTGAAAAATCCTCTAAGATCAATATATTTTGAACTTACTGAATTCCTTTTAAGTAATAAGACAGACATGCATGGAGTTATACATAAGATATAGTTAATATTTCTGTAAATGTGTGTAAAAGGATATGTTTTGATAAATTAAGTAAATCATCTTTTGAGAATGACTACACTGAAAAGCCTAGTCTTGTTCAAGGTAAGAGAAGGTAAAGAAACACATTATTATATTCAATATTTGAGCCTATCTCCTAAGAAAAAGAAGGGGACTGCTATGCAAAGGGGGGCAACCTAGAGGAATCTTCTTTTTGAAAACAATAGTAAGAAAAATAGAGGCATTTGAAAACAGTGTCTGATAGCAAGGAAACAATATATACATGAAAGACCATTTCAATTAGGTCTTCCCAATAATAACATTATTTTCTTCATGTGGGGAAGGAAAAAAAAAAAAAAGAACAAATTTAAAAAGTGGGCCTACTCCCCACTGATAATATGGCCTAAACACAGGCTCAATAATTAACATCAATTTTCATTAAGAAGGTAAGATATGACAGTTATTATTCCCCTGGTAGATAATATGAAAACAGAAATGGCCACAGCTGAAGTGGAAATAATTTATACTCTGCTCTTCAGAGAAAGAGACAGGATAGAGAGAAAGAGGAACAGATAGCCACTATTCTAGAACAATCATTGTTAACAAACAGCCTGTGATATTACA
This sequence comes from Eurypyga helias, assembly GCF_000690775.1. Lineage (NCBI taxonomy): Eukaryota > Metazoa > Chordata > Aves > Eurypygiformes > Eurypygidae > Eurypyga > Eurypyga helias. The sequence continues at coordinate 4,263 of NW_010243063.1, read as the reverse complement.
AGAAAAACTACTATGGATATGTCTCCTCTGGATCAGTTAACCAAGAACTGTAAAACGACAAACACAACATTTATTCACAAAACCACAAAAAGAGGCGTATACAACACAGATCTGTAATTGAATTGAGAACTATGCACGGTTTTACAACAGTTTTTGAAGGAGACAGTAATCAAGGACATGAAGAAAAATGAGAAATAGTATAAAATACAACAATATTTTTATCAAAGGTCAGACTAACCTAATATCTCTTTTTTGATAAGATAATTCACTTCCTAATCAAGAGAAACACAGTAAATGTTATCTAGCTAGATTTAAGTAAATCATTACATCCAGTGCCTCAGGATAGTTTCTCCTTGAAGGTGAGGAACACAGGAATTAATGGAAAACCAGTGAGGTGGTGCATTGGGTGTCCTTGTCAAGGTGCTGGCAGCTGGGGCCTGCAGGGGTGGCCTCCATGAGGAGATGCTGAAGCCTCCCCCTGACAGATACAGCCAATTCCAGACAGTTCACCTGGCCCAAACAGACACACTGTAGGACATAGTTGAGCCCTCAGTCGTGCTGATGGCACCTGTGGGAAAACATTTTAAATAAAGATTAAAAACACTCTACAACAGCTGTGAGAGAGAGAAGAGTGAGGAAAAAACAGAGTGAGAAACAGCACTTTGGATGCCAAGTCCAGTGAAGAAAGAGGGGGAGGTGGTCCAGGTGCAAAGATTCCCCTGGAGCTCATGGAGAAGACCATGGTGAAGTAGGCTGTCCTCCTCCACCACAGTGGAGCAGATATCCACCCTGCAGCCCGTGAAGGACTCCATGCTGCAGCAGGGGGACCTGCCCTGAGGGAAGCTGCAGCCCACGGAGAGCCCACAACAGTGCAGGTTTTCTGGTAGGAAATTTGGACCATGGACAACACATGCTGGAACAGGTGAGAAGTGTGAGGAGAAAGGTGTGACAACAGCAAGGAGCTCTTTAGGATTCCATTCCCATTTCCCCTGTGCTTTAATGGATGATTTATTAATAAATCTTTATTGCTTTAATAGCAATAAATTAAATTAATTTCTCCAAGTCAACTCTGTTTTTACCCATGATGGTAATTGGTGAGTGAACTCCCTGTCTTTCTCTCAACTCACCAGCTTTTCCATCTAGCCAAGGTCAAAGCACCACAGGTAGTCAATAAACTGGCTAAATGCAATGACTGATATTGAAAAGGCAATTATAACAGTAATGGAACTGGGGGGAGGGGGACATCAACCTGCCCCCCACCCCCCACTATTTCCACAAGTTACTTCCTTGCAGTGTGTACCTACGACATTTGTAAATGACAAAGTCAGAAAATAGAGACCCTGTTGAAGAGATGGCTGAAGTTTGATGGTCCTGAAACCTAGAGTAATAATGACACAGTTTAAAAATTGCTTTCTTAAGGACCCATGGCAAGACAGGCGTTGTTTGGTTCTGTCACCTTATTTTCTGCTTTTTCTTGCTCCTCTCTCTCTATGCCTCTTTTCTTCTCCATGATTAATTTCCTTCACCCTTATTCTATTGAGCAGAAAGATTCATGCTAGGGGAAAACACTTTGTTGGAAGACCAAGCTTTCATCTCTGAACAGAAAATCTGGGCTTCTATCTGAGTTGTCCTAATAGCAGTTGCTATGGTGACATGCAGGTTGCAGTGGTGGCTCTGATTCTTCCTCATGATTTCTAGCTCCGTAATAAAAGAGTTGTTACATCTTTGAATGGTTTCTGATGAGCTTTCTTTAGGGAAACACTGTGAGGCCTTAAGCACTTCCTTTTCTCCTACCCATTTGTATGGATAGGTTATGACAGTCCTCAGTTCAAGCTAAAAATCAAGGCATGAGGCAGAGTCACTTACTAATTCCTCTCAGATGATTACTATCTGTAGATTTGGCTGCAGTATAATCAAGGAAAAGGGGAAGCTCTGGAGTAAGTGTGAGCAATCTCCAAACTAAGCTTTATTTTAATTCCCAGCTAACCCACTGCTGTTTGCCTTACAATGAAGTTCTACTTACAAGTGGTGGTGGCTTCTACAATTCCTAGCCTGGCACTGCGTATATGAAAAGGCATCTTAGCTTTCTGTATTCAAGGTAAGTTAGTAAGAGACCAGATCACTAGGTAGAATTTCAAAATGGTTATTGTATATAACTGTAGTAAAGACTACAACAAAGCAAAGTAAATTATACCTATTTCAATCCTTTCCCATCAATAACCCATTGTCTTCCCACACACTTTTAAGTTAAGCAGCAGACAATGGAACTTCAGTGTTTCCAGTCTCATCCAAAACATATTACATGTCAGTTTGTTACTTCCATCACCCAGCCTTTCTCTGGAACAACCAGTAAGTAGAGCAACATATGTCAAGTACCTTCCCTAGCTAGGCTTTACTTAAATACTGAAGGAGACACATACTCTAAACCAGACATGAGCAAGACACACACTCAACCAGTAGCATACAGAGATTCAGTATCAATGACAAAAAAGAGAAAAATTAGAGAGCTGTCAGCACTTAAAAGGGAACAGGAGTTTAATTTGTTACTTTGTATTCTCTGGGAGACACAGGAGCATGTCTCAGAAATACAGAGACAAGCTGACAAATAATAGAGTAAGGATCATAAGGGAGTTCAGTGGCATCTGCACAATCCATGTGTCAACACTGCATAATTTTAATGGAGCTGAGTCAAAGGAGATTTCTTATGCCATGGCTATACCTTCCATATTTTTTTTAACAGATTTAACTACCAAGAAATGGAGTCCAGCAGAAACAGAAATAGTTTGAGCTATATTACTGCACAGTTCTACATATTATATGACCTGCCAGGTAAGAAGAGTTTAGGAATGAGCACAGCCTTGCCTCCCTCTCCCCTATGACATTGCTTAGACAGGAGGCTTGCTTCCATTTTACCCACATGAAAAGAATAACGTAAGTCAGCATAACCACACCCATTTTCCCCTACACTGTTATTCACCCTGCCTAGTTACACCACCAGAGACTCTAAGTAATAGCATCTACTTCTTTCTGGATTCTCCTAGAATCATTATGATTTCCATCCCTATCATTGAATATATCTCAGTTTCCTCTGTTAAGTGTTGTCTACAACTAAGTGAATATACTATCTCTCTGCCATCTCCTGATAAAGTATCATTCATTAAAATATTGAAAAGTTTAAATCCAAGGGCACTGCAGAATTCAAGTTAATAAATCTTTCCCTTTCAAGAAGAAACCACTAACAGCTACTCTCTGATACGATTTTCGGGTTTTTTTCAACCATTTACTACTGTCACCTAAGGCTGTCTTTGGAGACTACCATGTGAGGCAACATCAAGCATCTTCCTAAATTCAAGATGCAGGACATCTCGTGTGTAAGACCTGTTACAAGACAGAGTTAAATGAGATTACTTGTTCTTGGTGCTTACATATGTTTTAAATAAATCTAGTCAGAAATCTTGTCTCGAAACTGAAACAACCTCTCTGAAATTCAAGATGTGCCTTTCTTTTTAAAATAAGTATTAACATTTGCCATTTTCTGGTGGTTTTGTTCTTAGTATTATGTCCTTTATGTGCTCACAAAGATAGTAGGTTTGAAGATAAATTACTTTCTTCCAAGTCAACTGGGCCTGATGAACATCGTCTTGGATTTTAAAGAATCAGCTGGTGAGATCTAAGTACTCTCTAAACTGTATTTCCCTAGTCAAAACTAAAATATTATTCACACTTTCCTAGTATGAGTTATGAGAGTCTGACCAGCTAAACTTTTCAGTAAAGATGGACACAAACAAAAGATGTCATTATGCACTCCAGCTTTCACTCAATCATTTGCTCATAGTATTTTCATCTTCTAATCAGCAAACTAATACTGCCCTTGGTCTTGTCCCTAGTATCAATGTGTGTATATGTGTTGGGTTTAGTCAGGAAAGAGTTAACTCTTTACAGTGGCTGGTATGAAGCTGTGTACTTGGATTTACACTGGGAAAACTAATGATAAGGTGTCTCTAGGTGGTGCTGGGGAATGTCTGCACCAAATTCAAGGTCCTTCTCAGCTTCTGGTACTGCAGCTGCAATCCCAACTCTCTCACTACAGGCAGTGTAGGGGACACACTGTTCAGACAGCTGACCCAAACTGACCAAGGAAGTATTTCATTTCATAGTACGTCATGCTGGGGGCATAGGTGATAAGAGGGTTCAGGGTCCATTACACTTCCACTTTCTTACACTTGCTCACACCCTCTTTAACTCCTTTATTAGCTGCTTTGC
>NW_010243062.1:13575-63694 GCF_000690775.1 Eurypyga helias | reverse complement strand
ATGGCAGCACGGCCTTCTGGCGTGGGAGCCACTCTCCCAGTTTGGTATCAGCAGCATTCATATCATACTGTCTCAGATCTAAAAAAAAGAAAGGCATGTGAGCATATGTTGTGGTGTTTCCTTGGCAATTGTCTGTCCAGCATTCACACAACTGCACGAGTTAATGGAGTGTTTTGCCATTTTGTGTGACAGCGGTGGTACGGATGGACAAGCTGGTAGGCAGTCCTGATGTCGTTATAATGCTGAGATAATCATTCAGGAATTTAAAAATCCCATTTTTGTCTGCAGCTGGCCAGTGGATTGCATCATTCCCTGTAATATCTGGAGCTACCTACTGTGAGGATTCATGCAGTTTTGACCCCTGACTTCGTTGTTATGTCTCATTCTTCATAAAACCCCACTGTAACTAGCACAGAACACAGCAGTCCTCTTGCTTTTAGTAGCATATTCAGCGAATCACCTATTTTTTTTTGCTCTCTGCAGTGGTTCTTCATTTGCTGGTTTATTCAGGGCAGTGTCACTGTCAGTCTAATCCAAACCCTTGTCGTGTTTGACCTGGGTTATCTGAAAGCTAAAGGTTTCTTTCATGTCTTGACCTCTTCTGATAGTGGTGTTTAACTGGAGCAATGGCAGCCTGAGAAAATTAGGAAACTAGTGAGTTCTGGTAGAGGTCACAGGATTTAGATGGAAGAGTCTCACTCCCTCAAGTTAATCTGGGCAAACATTCTGGGGATATGGAATGTCGGACTCAATGCTCTTGAAGGTCTCTTTCAACCTAAATGATTCTATGATTCTGTGATTGTTAAGTAAATTCTGTGTCAGCACAGTCAGGCTTTCTTCTAGTCTATAAAAGCAATGATGTTATTTCTATTTCAGACTGAGAAAGGTAGGGAAAAAATTGGTACCCTTGCCTTGCAAGTATTTAAATTATGCTGTGAGCTCCAGGATAACTATTCTTAATGCACCAATTTTGGTTAAGAATGTGTCATTAAGGATTTTTCAGTGTTACATTTGGTTGTTATGGTAACCTGTGAAGCACTTGACTTTTCAGTAAACCCCTTCCCAAAAGATTGTTGCCTCTAAAAAAGCTCCCAACTTCCTTGGGTTCCAGTAGCATGTGTCTGTAGAAGCAGCTCTTAAGTTTAAGAAGCAGAATCCAACCATTAATCCTTAGGTCAGTCTCAACAGGTAGTTTTCCCTTTCCTTGGGGTTTATATTGAAACGTATTTATAGACTCCTCTCTCTCTATTTGTTGTTTTCTGTTACTTAATGACTTCTAAAGCTTCTAAACCAGCCACAACCCCAAAACCAGACACCCCTACCCCCCCAAAGAAAAGAAAACAAACAAAAACTTTTGAAAGATTGTGTTAATTTACTTGATAGAATTTTCTGAAAATATTTTGGAATTTATTTACCTAGAATAAACATATTTCTCTCTGTGTGTCAGCTAAATGATCAAGATGTTAATTGGAAAATTGATAACTATTTAAGTACTTGATAAGTATCTACAATCAGAGGTAGAGAATGGGGTGATAGATGAGTTATTGGCAGCAAGGCTTCATTCTATATAATCTGGGGATTTTTCTTTAATCAACTTTTGTTATTTGAAATCCATAAATTACATCAGCTGTTTAATTTGGAACCAACAATCTGCCTGCTGAGGTTAGCTAAGACGTGGTCGGAAGACTTACTGTCATCTAAGCAATACGTATGTACAGCATGAAAAATCTTTCATTTTTAGAATTGTTTTGTAACTGCAGTCCAAGAGGTCTTGAAAAAGGAATGGCATATTTGGACTCACATGAGGAAAATATATACATGAGAAGAAAAGAATGAATGTCTTGTCCAGACAGAAGAACTTGAGAAAGAGTTGAAGACTGATTTTTAGGCTGACTTCTGCTATTAAACAGACAGGAACCCAGATCTCATTATTCATAAGTCCAAGACTCATCCTTAGGAACCCAGAGTGGTCATTCGGTCTGTTAACAGTTAAACACTTGTGAGGCTTCGTTGAAGTGCTTGCCTTCAGAAAAACGTGTGGATTTGTTTCCTTACGTGGAGATCACTTTCACGTCAGCTTGAGGATCGCTTATTAACAGAAATCTATGTGTTGGATCATTGTCTTGACAGAACAGAAAAGATGTTAAGATAATATTGTATAGATTGGTTAGAACTAGTATAATACCTTTTTTTAATGTGGTCTGACAGAAAACATCCTTAAATTGCATCACTTGGACTTTCTATTTTCTATTTTTCTTCCCTAACACTTTACTCAAATAGGTCTCTTAAAGCCTGAGGAAGAGCAATGTCTAACCTACTTAAAAAGGCTGTGTGGTTGCTTTTCCTCAGAAGGCATATATAGATCACGTAGATCAAGCAAAGACACATTTTATTCTTAAGAAATGTTCTGTATTTCCTTTACATTTCCTATTTCAGTTAAGCCTTTCATTGTCCCAGGGGAAATGCAGTATCTCTCTTCTGAATTTGCATGAAAATATTTTGAAAGGATGGAAAGACCCGGTTGAGGCAGTGTTCCTTGAACCAGTCATAAAGACACACACAGGTGCAGAGCTGAGAAAAAAAGAAAAACCCTTCCATAAGAGACATTTTATCTAATCCTGACGCTCAACTGGTAAAGAACTGCAGTGTATGGATGGTGGCTTGGGGTTTTTTTTTATACTTAGCAATGTACAACACCCCCTTTTCCTCTGAAAGTCATTCTTTGGAACAGATGGAAGAGGGTTACATCCTTCCACAAGTGGGGAGGTATCTAGGCAAGCAATTGGCTTTTTTAAAACATGCAGTTCTCTGCAAGATACTTTAAATGGTAAACAGAACATGTACGTTGGTTTGTAACATACCAGAGACAGAAAGAGGTTCTTTATACCCAGCCGGTCTGTATGAGTAGAAGCATCAGGTTTAGTGTCTTTTTGATGAATTGTTTTGCCTCCCTTTTGGGTGAGCCTGAAAAAAAGGGTAAATTTTTCACCTTTGAAGTGTGATGGCACTTTCAGTTCTCAGAAGCTTATCTTGACCTCTACTAGAGGCATTGTTCCTTTTAAAGAAGCAGCTGATGAGCACGTCAATGTATTTGCATCCACCAGTCTTCATCTTCTGGAAACATTACAGTTGTGTGACAGTCTGACTTTAAGCAAGAAATAGTAATTTAACTAGAGATTATGTCACCACGTGACCCACATTTGAGAACAAAATTGCTTGCTCTGGTTTAGCTTGTTTTTACAAGACTACTCCATTTGTTCTGTAGGTATTTTAGACATCAGACAAAGGACTCCTTAGCCTTAGGAATAAGGGAGTATGAAGAATGTGCCAAATAATTAACAAAATCAGATATGGTCAATCTAGCTTTTTCTCTTCTGGAAGATACTCCCCCTTACTCCTAAGTGAGTTTTTCTCCAGTGTCCTGAAACTTCTGGAGAAGTTTGGCTTCTCATTTCCGTCACTGCTGACAGTTCTACTTCACATCTAGAGGTGTTTTTGTTGAATGAGTGTTCTAAGTTTTCTTTTCATCTCTACTGTTTCTTGTTACAAATGCTGTAACAAGGTTAGACTGCAAAGTTGTGGAGTGCTTGGACTGTTAGTCCTGGATTTTTACTGAATGCAAAATAGGGGGCAAATGATTTTTTTCATTACTTTTTAATCTCGTGTTCACAGTTCCTCTTCTTTGTTCACATCTTTTATTAAACATTAGAAGAAACTATAGTGTAAAACATGTGCTCTTTAAACTGGTTTCTCACCAGTCCCAAAGGTTTGCTCTGTCTGGCTTTCAGTTCTATCGTTTTGCATCCACTGATCCCCTATTGAGTGCTTCCCATCTTTTTATGTGCTTGCTGGTCTTAGGCATATTTAAATTATGTTTTATTTTATGCATGTGGTTTGACTAGGAATTCTTATTGTTGGTAAGCCAAAAGACTTTATTTTTAATTGCAAAGACTTGAAGATGACTCTGAAGATCATCTCAGCTAATTTCTGATGTGAAGGCAGGCACTACATCTCCCTTTCAAAGATGAAGTTATCTGCCAGACTCTGGGGAGTATATAACCGTGTTGTTACATCATTATAAAAAGGCAGCTATGTTGTTTTTTGCTACCTCTTTAAGAAAGATTCTAGACTTCCCCAGACGAAGTGGATGGTTTGCTGTTTTCTCTATTACTTTACCTTTATGGGCAGTATGTGTCTCCAAAGACAATGTTAAAAACCCCACAGCAACCCCTCTTTGTAAGAGGATGTGCAGAGCTCTTTCAGCAGAGGTCCTAAACCAAAAAACAATCATTAATTCCTGAACTTGCCCTCCTCTGCTATGAATTAACTGTAACTTCGGGCTTATATTTGCGTTAAAGATAATATACTTCCAAATTGTTTTCTGTTGCTTCTCTGGTTTTATTCATTCAGAGCATATGACAGAGTAGCTGGGCGTTATGCTGACATTAAGTGGATTTTTAAAAAAATACAGATCCTAATCAACAATCTGTATTCCAAAATTATGTTTACAGTACATAAATGCAAGCATTATATTGGATCTAAATTGATATTATAGCCAATAAAATAGCAGAAATTAATAAATTCATGATATTGACAGAAAACCTAGATGTTCTGGAGCCAGTAAGTAAAACTGCTTACTACAGAACCTATTTAATTTGTGTATTTTCCCCATTTATCTCATTCTAATGTACTTGGATCTACTGTACGTGAGCAGCATCCTGTCCGCTTCGTGGAATTTCTTCTCACTTCCTTGCTTGGGAGCAGCGTCCGGATGGCTCCCTGGGGAGCTGCTAACAAAGCCTGCGCGCGTTAGTTGTGATTTGGCAGTTTATACAGACAGATAGGGGTGGGTTTTTTTGGCTATCGGTGCCGGTCTGGTGGGTAGCTTAACCGTACGTTTGTCTAGAGAGCGAAGAGTTAAGAAGCGGCTGGGAATGGCTTTGGCAACCTAGAGGGAGCTCGCTAGCTCCAGCCCTGACTCACTGCCTCTGTCAGTCAGATAAGCATCAGCATCTGTCACGAATGCAGGCAGGTAGGGTTAAACCCCAGCATGCAGAGTGAGGAGCAGGGAGCCTGCACTGCAGGGGTTGTGCTGTTTGCTCCCGGTTCTTCAATTCTCATCAGCCCTTCAGCTACAGGAGATCCATACTGGATCCATGGTAACCGTTTTAGCACACTACACTTCCATCAGCTTGTGACAATGGGCTGCGTTCTCGTTGCTGACTGGAGAGCTGGCTCTTTTACAGAGCAAAAAGGAGATTAGCAGATTTGTGGTGAGCGAGGACTTGAGTGATGAAATAAATAAATAAAAGAACCGTAGAAAACGGGATTTAATGAGGTAGGAATCGCACAGCAGGCTTTCGCATTCATTCCCTTCACACGCGTAGCCAAGCCAGCAGGTAGCTCGGGTGCGGCACATCATTGAGAAGAACTTGTTCTTTTGTTCTGTTGCTTAATTAAACCGAAGCAAACATGAGAAAATCACCTGAAATTAAACAACTGCTTAACAAGTTAAGTGGTACCGATTCAGAAATGATAGTAAGAAATACATTGTAATTCCTGCTATTTCTACCTCTCTTTGGAGCCGATTGTATCGGAGCCAGACTGCAGTGGTGTCCGGACAAGAGTTCCAGATCTTTAGCAAGCTCTTTTAGAGAAATAAAACTTCCCTGATATTTCTTCCCTTCCTAAAGACCAATTAGCTTCTAGCAGCTATAGTTTATTAGAACCTTCCAGGAGAAAGACCAATTTGCAGCTGATTAGAAGCCCATGCTGGGAAGATTCTTGGTAGTATTAAAGGGTAGATATATCCCATGGCTGACTAGCCGAGGATCAGGCTACATTCTCACATAGTGTCACTAATTGGATAGGTTGGAGACATTTTCTTCTTCTAGATGAATCACAATGTGATTTCTTTTAGCTATATTAATGATTTTCTTAGCCTGGTGCTTTGACTTCATTCAGTGTATGTGTTAAAAAAAAAAATCCCTAACCTGAAAAAAAAAAACCCCAAACCCAAACAATCTCCAATGCCCAGCCTAAACCCCAGTTTAATCAGCGTGGGAGACATTCTGCCTGCAGAGTGGTAGCCATGTTGGTAGCTTAAGGGTTAATCTCTTGTTGCTGTAATACGATTTGAGAGCAGCAGCTCAGTCTGCTTGTGTTAGCAAGATTAAAAGCAGGAGCTGCAGTGCCATTGCAAGCACTGAATGAGTGGGACTGTTGCAGAGTGAACTGTAGCTGAATTTTGTCTTTTCTTCTTGCTTTTTTTTCCACCAGCTCCTCCCCCCTTCGTTCCTACTCTCAAGTCTGATGATGACACCTCAAATTTTGATGAACCAGAGAAGAATTCGCGGGTTTTATCCTCTACGCGCCAGTTGAACCCGGCAGGCTTCTCGGGGGATGATTTGCCGTTTGTGGGGTTTTCATTCATCAAGGCATTAGGGATCCCCAGATCAGAGTAAGTAAAAATTCCTGCTTAGGTGGATAGGACGGTTGGAAAAACGCGACGGCTTGGTACAGTGAGGATGGTGTGTGTGTGTGAGGAAAAGCTGTTTAACTGGCCTGTACTCTGCTTTGGGGAAGCTGCCAGATTCTGGCTTTATCTGTTGCTGCTGTGGCTTGTGCATGCCCTACCGTTCTGTGATTATTTCTGGGATGAGGGGGAGGGAAAGGAATGGAAAGATTGATTCTAAGGCATTATTCGTTAAAATTGTTGTTTAAATACTTTGAATTAGTTGTTGCTGTTAACCAGAGAGCAGCCGGTGACTGCATGTCTGGCATTGCAGATCCCCGAAAGAAGGAGAATGCTGAGGAGTTGGGGATGGAAAAGCAGGGGGTGTTATTTACTGAGTCGGAGAGTGGGCACCAAGTGCTGGGGATGTATCAGTGATCCACAGAAACGGAGCCCCACTAATCTGGGAATGTGTAGCGATGGGTCAGTGAGCAAGGGAAGGAGCTTCGCGGCAGCTGACTGTGCTGTTGGGTCCAGTTAAATACGAAGGCTGCTGTGTTGTGTGGTAAGAGCCCGGAGATTCGGATGAAGTATGCAGGGCTATGCGTTTGTGGAGGCAGGTAAAGATCTAGAAAGAGTGGTTTTTGGTGGAAACATGCTGTCGGAGAGAACGGAGTCAGAGGAAAAAGAAGAATGTAAATAGTATGGTATAAAGCATTTGGTGTGGTGGGTGGTTAGTTTCTGATGCCAGAGCATCAGAAAAAGTATTAGTGCAGCACGTTAAGTTGAGAAGTCCTTACCTCAGTGTCGTGAGGCCTCTCAGGACTGCGATGGCTTTAGCCGGGTTAGTGACTCAGTGCACTAAGGCGCTGTGTTTTCCTGTCAACTGTCATTCACTGCTGCTGGTTAATTCCCTCGGGGGACTTTGTTGTCAACCTGTCTTAACCGAGTTTTCGTTTTTTTGGCCACGCTGGTTGTGATAGTCGCTCTGCGGTACGTGTGTAACCCAATCTGGTGATACTGTTGGCATCTCTGATCTTGCCCACACCGTGAATCAAGGTTATATGATGGTTATGCCAGTAATAAACAGGGGATCTTTGTCTGTCCCTCCTCAGCTGAGTTGCTTTTATGACAGAAGAGGAAGGAAGGGAGAGGACATAACAACCAAAAAAGTCTTCTTTCGGTAAAATGACCTAATATTGTCAGCAGAATTAGAAAAATGGGATGTTATCTCTGTAGATACCTGGGGTTAAAATCTGTCTTGATTTAGCAGTGAAATAACTTCTGATGTTGCCTTTTCTGCCTGGGGAACTGCAATCCATCTGTCAAGGCTACGTGGCCATTCATGTAGCAGGCTCAGCAGTGACCCGATATGTATGGTAAAAATGTGTATGTAATCGGGGCTCGGGACTGGAACTGAAGAGGAGCGTGAGGTAAAGTCTCAGGAGCAGTGGTGTAACTGTGCTAGCGGTTGAAGGCTGAAAAGTAACAGACACAGCAGATTGATTGATATGCTTCCTCCGTGCAGCTAGTGCCGAAAATGCATCTTGACGTTATATTTGAATTTTGGTAATAGATGAGGAAGAATATAGCAAAAGAATACAGAGATTAATGTGTTCTGGAGAAATTTTGACTGAAGTAAAATTTCTGCTTGGTCTGGCCTGTTTTTTTTCCTGATCTGGAACAGAAAGGCATCTTGTACCTAATTTTCTCCCAAATAATTTTAATATAAGTAGTCCTTAGCCGTTTCTTTTTTTTGAAAGAAATCCCAGTAAACGCACTTTGATATTTTTAGCAGTAAATACTTACATTTTGTTCTAAGAAGGTGATGTAAATATGGCAAAGAGTGTATGGAGACTTGAAAATAGCTGTATTTAAATAACGCAGTGACTAGTTTATTCTAAATATCACTGCATTCTAAATACTGTTTATCCTAAATATCGCTGCAACACTGGCTGATAAAGATAACTTCTTACTTATAAGATAGGGTGATGTATGTTTTACTGGAGGAAATAAAGTACTGTTTCTGTCCATGGTAGCCCCAGTATCAAATTCTAGATGGGGAAGAGCACAGTAAATGGGGGGGTAGGCTGTTGTGAATCTTGGGATGTCTTCTCCGGAAGGCCCTAAGTCATCAAGTTTATCAGTCCAGATTTTTTCTTCTTAAAATCTTTCCTCTGAAAGTCTAACCCTTATGGTTGCTAAGTAATGCAGATCTGTTCCTGTGTCTGCAGCACGATCACTAATGCCTCTAGTGCTGCTCAGAGTTAGGCCAGGCAGCTGCAGAGTGCCATTAGCAAGGTCCTTGAAACTTTCATTGCGTTTAATTTGAGGGCTGGCAAGCTATGAAGTTTAGGGTTATACTTTTGCCCTTGTTCACTGGACAGTGAGAAGCCATAGCTGAGCTAGGAATTGCAAATACTTCAGAGAAAAGGCAGTTAAAAATTGGACAAAAGGAGGATAAAAGAAGTTCTCTCTTCCATTCTCCTCTTTCTCCCAAGCACTTGGGGCTAGAAGGGTTCACCTGCATCACTTAGACCTGTTGTCAGAAATTCTACAGTCAGTGGGTAGTTCAGAAGGGTCCATTGAATTAAAATGTTCTGTATGTTGCCCCATACCATGAGTTTTGAGAAGAATTTGGGACCCCGTAACAGATGTAAGATTTAACAGAAGAGCAGAAGGCATGACAGGAATGTCTCCTAGGAAGCAATCAGGAGAAATCAAGGGCATTGCTTATGTCATAGGTCCCTATGCTAGTGATGTGTTAAAAAATCTCCTATATGATTCTAAGAAGTGGGATCGGGCTGCAGAGGACCAGCTAACTCCTCCTCCCATCGTGGCCTCTGAATTCTTCATATGGGGGAGAAATGCCTGTCTGACTGCAAATCCAGCTGCTGGTTTGGCTGCGAGCGTGTCACTGTGACAAGATAACAGGCAACTGAGAGTTTAATTCCATTAAAAGCCAGCCCTACCTTACTTCCTGTCCCTAACTGTGGCTGAGCTCCAGTGCTTAGAACAAGTGAGAAAAACCCTTAGATGCCAGAAATATGCATCAAGTGGTGAAAAAAATTCTTATCATTGGAGGTGACTGGCAGAAGCCCCAAGGCATTAGATAAATGCATTGTAAATCCAGGGCTAACCAAATATACCAAAATACCTAATAAAAAGAAATGCCTAATTAAAAAAGTCATAATTTATGATGTGCATTTTTGCATGCCTTGGTCCTCTGGCCTCTTTTAGACTAAATTAAGGACCTAAAGGGGAGTCACTACTTACGGTATGACGCTTAGGTTAATACGAGATACTTGCTAAACCAGCACCTAGAGAGGTGTATGAGAGACATATAGAGAGATATATCAAGCTGACAGTGGTACCATTGCCTTATCTCAGTTGCTGGTGTAGGGTTTTATTCCTTTTAATCATCCATCAGAATATAATAAATGTAATACCAGTAATTCTTGAATTGTGGTCTATAAGGCTTTGGTAGAGGGTCCAAATATTTTCTGCAAGTTGCTAAGAACTTGGTATTTTTCAAGATAAAAAAAAAATTAAAATTTGATATGGATTCATGGTTGCCATTATAAAATAGTGAGAGTTAAAATGGGCCATTCTTCCAAAAAAGAAGGACTAGTGATTTCTTCCAACAGTTTGTTGGGTTCTGGTAAACTCTGTCACCAAAGATAGATTAAAGAGGAAGCACAGGATGAGCATACCAAAAATACGCTGTGCTTCAGCTAGCTCTATTCACAGATTGATGGTATCACTGTTTGGTTTTGGTTGGGTTTTTTTTTTTTTTAGGCCTGAGCAAGCATTTATGAGGGGGCGGAAGGTACAGATGAGTATAATGCTAAAAAGAATAGAGCATGAGGGACGGGGGATGAGATTATAGGCATGTTGTGTGGGGGCCAGGATTAGGACAGATGGTGTCAATCATTGGGAGAAGGAGGAAGCACAGGTGAGCTGGGGGTTTGAGTGGCATGAAAGGACAAAGGAAGGTATGATGCACAAGAGAGGTTACGATGACAGTTCGATACCCCAGGATCATCTCACGACTTTTCCTGTATGAACAGTTTTTCTTCTTCATCTCAGCCCCGTTGAGGCTGGAGGGGTTTGTATGCAACTAACACCATTTCCGATAATTCTGCTGGTTGAGGCGGTTGCTGAGCTGCGAGATCTCCAGGTAGTCAGCTTAAGTTAACTTGTGCGGGCAGTGCTGCTTTTGAACATCAGCTGGCACAGTGAGTGCTGTCAGTGCTTGGGACTACAGACTTGGAGCCTTTTTTAATCTTGTGTTGCAGTTTTCTTGTGGATGTATGCTAGTTACCTTTTGTTAATCCTTTTTTTTTTTTTTTTTTGACCCTTCGGAGGAACCAGCAGAAACAGCTCTGTTGTGCTAAGAGAATTGAGCCAGATGTAGCAGTTAATGAAATGAAATATTCTGAGGTGGTACCAACCTGAGCGGTAGCTTTGCATCATGGCTTTTGGTGTTGGATCATGTGTGTTTAATTTCCGAGATGATGCTGACTGAGGAGGAATGTCAGTGCCCCAGCAATGTGGGTATTTTCCACCTTGTCATGCTGTGTTGGGAGCTTATGTCACCATGACAAGGCTTATTAGATTAGTCAGTATTCCATTTCTCTTGATTTCCTCTGTCTGCCCCCTTTCTGATACTTTGAAGGTTGCGTGGATGTTCATGAAGTTGTTCTAATGTAATTTGTACACAGGCAGGAATTACTGGGAAAGGATGTCTCTTAAAAACTGATTCTGACTGGAATCAGCTTCACTTGGGGATAAGCTTTCCATGGTAGGAAAATCGTTGTGTCACCAGGACACAACGTTTTCACGGAATTTCTTCCTCCCTCTGGATAGGGAAGAGGAAGAAATATTGTAGTTCTAGTTCCCAGCCTTCCCTTTTCCTTACAAAACTGACACCAACCCTGAGGAGCAGCTCCCTCTACAGTCACCTAAGGAAATGCAAACTCCGGTCAGGGGAGTCTCCCGTGCTCTGTCCCATCCCATCCCTCCTGGCTGAAATTCCAGGGCTCTGTACCCTGTGCTGCAGTGCATATGGATGCTCCAAGCTGGCTTGCTAGGAGAAGTTTTTTGAAATGCAAAATGGGGCCTGTCAGAATAGGCTCGGATTTTTTTTAATAGCAAAGAAAATAAGCAAAAAATAAAAATAAAACTAGCCCCTTTAGGGAGGTGAAACAGAAGGAGCAAATAAGAAAACTCTGACCAGTTCTCTGGTTTTAAGTAACAACTCGGATTTGAAAAGAATAAAAGGAAAAAGTTGATGGCTAATGGTGAGACTATAATAAAACCCATGCTTTAACCAGTACTGATCAGACCTGTGAAGCTAAATTTTGATTATAAAAAAGTTTTTCAGACTTGTCTCAGTGCACATTTGCAGTTGTTTACATATATTTGATTAACATTTTAAAGCAGATTCCTTAGTGTCTTTTTTAGCTAGTGAGCTTTAATTTATATTTTTAGCCTGCTTTTCTCAACTATTCATTTTTAGCCTTGTTTGTACACCCAGCTGTTATGGGATTTAATACGCAGCTTTCTCAGATGGTTGCCTTTTCTCTGTAGGAGTATAGACATGCTTTATAAATTGATTTTTAACTCTGATTATTTGATGGATCGGTCGGATTGGACCAGGACTAAAGGAATGCTGTACAAAAGCATTCACTTTTAACATTTGTTTTTTATTAAGCCCCGACCATATCTGTATTGTTGACGTGCAGGATTCTTTCTTTTAAGTATTTCCATAGCGGGTTTCTGAAGAGCTATGACTATTTGACCTTTCAAGGCAGAATTGGTGGATTTTGCTGTTTGTTTGGTGATATCAAAGCAGTGTTTCCTAATGATGGCTTAAAGCGATGGTACCGAAGATCTGGTTTGATACAGATATGTTGCTGCAGCGTTTTCATAGAAATCCATGCATCTCTTCTTTTTGTGACTATCCTGCATATCTGTTTGGATTAAGGAATAGATTTTTTCTCAGAAAATGGTGGTGATGGAATCAAACTTTCCTTGGTGTTAAGAAGAGACTGTGCTGCTGTGTGTGGGTGTATGGCTATATGCAGAGAGCTGCTCAAAGCTCATTTCTCTCCATGGGGATAACTGGCTGCATACCAAACTGTGGCCAGGAGAAGCAGAAAGCAGTGTGTGGGCAGACTGTATGATCTTTTATTAGCACCTTCATTGTACTTCTGCGTTTTCATCTATCAGTTAACACTGGTTCCATCATTAACTGCTTAAATATCTAGTTTGAATCATTTTATGCGAGGGAGAATGTAATTTTTAAAATTATGTTTTGATGTGTGTACTTAATTTTTTGGTTGCAAATTGCATATTTAAGACTGCAAAACACTAAAAATATGTTCCAAAACATTGAGTGGCTTCCTATCCTTTTCTAGAATGAATATAGACTAACAGGAATGGTAAACTTCTTAAATGTTGAGTCCCAGTTAGACAGAAAGCTTAAGAACATACAAATATTTCCCCCAGCTTTCTGCAGTCAAATTGTTGAATAGTACACTTAAGTGGTATCTCATGAAAAAAGAATTACTTACAAGTGGAACTCTGAAGTTCTGCAGTGTGACTAATCATATTGATATTGATTGAGTTCGTTGAGATCCTACAAATTGGGTTAGGAAAGTTTCAGTTCGATTTTGATTCACAGAAAGTAACTAAGGATATTAAATCCTTCCTCTGGTGCAGATTACAACACGTTAAAGTTTTTAGGGTTTTTGTACTTTGATGATAATTTTAAAACCTGTTTAAAAATAAACTACAAAAGCAGTTCTCTGAAGTTTCTTTCCAAATGGTTATGTTGACTTTACGCTTTGTTTTTGTTACACTTACAAATCCGGACAAGTTATGCAATAACGTTGCTGTGATTTTATTGTTTTGCACCCTGACTTCAGAGTCAGTGATGGAAAATATTAATATTGTAACTAGAAGTACACATGGGTTATTCAATAATGATGTACTGTCATCAGGTTTAATGGTGTGTTTGATCTGCAATGATGGCTGTTAGGCTTTGATCGCTGCACCTTCCTTTTATCCTGGTGTCAGTAAGTACCCAGTGACTTTACCACGGCTGCATGAATGTAGATTTCTGTACCCTTTGCCTGCATTCATGTGCTGTTTGGCTTTGCTCTTTTAGATCTGTTTTTTCAAGTGTGGATTCTCCAGCCAAAGTCAGCTCCATGGAAAAGAAACTTCTTCTCAAGAGCAAAGAACTCCAAGACGCCCAGGACAAGTGTCACAAGGTATTTATTTACGCGATTGGCCATCTCCATTGCTCCAGGAATCTGCAACCACTGTATGCCCAGGGATCTGTCAGATGCTGCTGATCATCCAGACTCGTGGTGGGCAGAGCGCTTTTCCTTCAGTGAGGTGGCCTCCTGTCCAGTACAAAGGGAGATGAATTTAGGCCATGCTGTTGCTCTAGACACTTTTATCTGAACAAGAAGTGGCTCTGGATTTTAAACAGTCCTTTTCTCAGCGTGACACAGACGACTGCTTCTTCCTGCAGGCCGTGCCTCTTCATCATACGCACGATACAGCAGTACTGTTCTGAGGTTCGCTCCCGAACTCATCAGCTTCTTCTCTCTTACATAACTGTTGTCACGTCACTGGTAATGGTGAACGACTTCTAACAGTCGCTGTGCTCCAGTAAAGGGAACCCGGTGGAGTATTTTAAAACTTACTGCTTGTCTGAGACTTTTATGAGAGTTCGATTACTTTTCTCCTTGCTCTGTTCTGGATTTGACCATTTGCTCTTGACAAGGAGATGGGGGGAAACCATCTTCTGGGCCAGCATGGATTTGGGATAAGGTTAAAGTGACCCATCTCTGCAAGTCAGGTGAAAAATGATTGTGTCCTCTTTGCTAACTGGGGTTCGAAGAATGACTGAATATGAACAAGCAGCTTGAATGAATGGGGTGACTTAGACTTACTACTTGTCCTTAAGAAGAACTGTGCATTCCTGGAGCAGAGACAATGGTATCGGAATTTAAACACCCTTTGGAGAAATAGAGCTAGAAGTCTCTTGGAGACAAATTCCTTACAAACAGAGCTCTGAAAGTAGCAGTTAACAAAGCTTTTGAAGCCCCCTTTATAACCTCTTGATATTTATTGCAGATGGAGCAGGAAATGACGCGGTTGCACCGGAGAGTGTCAGAGGTGGAGGCTGTACTTAGCCAAAAGGAGGTGGAACTGAAAGCCTCTGAGACCCAGCGATCCCTCCTGGAGCAGGACCTGGCCACCTATATCACAGAATGCAGTGTGAGCCCTTACACCAGTCCTTTCAGCTCTGAAAGCCTGAAATCTGGTGGTCTTTGCCTTTCTCTTCCATCATGGTTTCAGTGGGGTGCTTGATGGAGAGAAAGTAATATGTGAGAGGATCTCTGTTGAGTATGAAGCCCCGAATTGTTTGCAGAGGCTCTTGCTTGATAGTTTTATTCACACTTTGTGTCACGGTCATGTGCGTAGAGCCTACAGGAATAACTACTGTCCTGGTCTTGCTAGAACTGTTTGTCTGACTGGCTGTGCTAGAACATGCTTGGGTATGTCTTCTTGCAGGTTTCTTAGCCAGAAGAGAATGGGGCCTAATGAGTACCTCGAGAGAAATCTTCAAGGACAAATAAGAGGATTAGGAGACAATGGTGTTGCCTCCATCTGGTATTCTGAGTTCAGACGGACCCAGTTCCTCAGGAGAATGTCAGGGATGATGCTAGGACAGGTGTTATTTTTCAGATAGAATATAAAAATGAGGCCTGAAAGCATGTCTTCAAAGATCATTTGGCATTTTTCATGGGAACGGGAATGTCTGCCCTGTTGTCCTGGCAAGTTTCCAACGAGGATATTTTCGTTCTAGTTAACAGTCTTGTATTTTCAGTTGGATATAATACTCGGTCTCCTCTCTTGCACCAAGAACAAAAATCCAGATAATACGCTGTTTCAGAGAATGGAAAAGCACTTCTGATGGGTTTGTTTGTTGGGAGGCACATCTTAAAATGGGGCCATACCAAATGCTACCAGGTAAATAAATAAAAGTCAGTCAGTATCTTTCTGTTGAAGAAAATACAAAGTTGGTAGGAGGACTACTGGTGTGTCAAAATGTGCAGGTAAGGTATGTGGTGAGATACAGAAGGAGCTCTTCTGTTCTTCGTAGAAGTTTAATGATGGTTAGAGGATTTAACAGCAACAGGAAAAATGAATAGGCTTGTTAGTGACATGAAGTTGAAGGACTGTGTCTAGGTTGTGAATTAATAGTGCTAGATAAAACATAGATCAGTGCTGTCAATGATGGATGCCTTTTGTGAGTGCTGTTTGGTTTTTGTCTCTAAACCCGATCTAAGGAAGTAGAGATTTGAACTAAGATTTAAGTATAGTAAACAGCGTTTATAAAATGGGCTGCTTCTATCCAGAAGCAGTACCGGCCATCAATTTCTTGAGGCACCAGTGATGGAGCCCTAAGTTTTTTTGGTGCCTCACTGCAGTCAAGGAGGCATTTGTATAGCTGAAGATCTTTATTGTGCAGCCATCTGAAAACCCAAAGACTACGTACTGAACATTTTGCTTTCTGCAGAGCTTAAAGCGAAGCCTGGAGCAGGCACGGATGGAGGTGTCTCAGGAAGATGATAAGGCACTACAGCTACTTCATGATATCAGAGAGCAAAGCCGAAAACTGCAGGAGATCAAGGAACAGGTATACCTGCTTCTTCGGGCAGCAGGGTGGCTTTCTACAAATAGGCAATCTTGGCATCTTTTAGCTCTGTTGCCAGGATGGCATTTTATGTTGGTAGGCTGTGAGGACTCCCAATCTGTGTGTTTTCACATGGTTTCTTAAACAAAATGGGAGGCAACAAAATTACACTTTGGTATATATTGCAAGTAAGCACAAACTCCAAACTTCCAGTTTTTCTCTTCCTAGTCCTGAAAGTACTTTGTCTGTAAAACCACCTTAGGATAAAGTTGTAATGCTTTAGTAATATGCTGCATTAGGTATAAACTATCTGTTTGAAGTGGCCAAGCTATACAAATTTCACAAGTTCATGAATCTTCACCTGGGGGAGAACTGAGCTGGCCTTAATTTTGTGTTGTGGGGTTTTTTAAATTTTATTCTTTCTTATCTGGCCATTTAAAACGTGTAATAGTCTTTCAAAATAGCATGTGTGTTGCCCAACTGTTATTTTCCTTATTTCACCTATTTGCAAAGTAGATGATCATAATTTTTCCCGCCAGAGGAATGATGAAAATTCATTACCCCTACAGTTGTTCATAAGAAAAAAAAAAAAAGTCAAAAATGAAAATATGGTGACAAATGTGGACACTTTTAGGGTTTAAAATAGTCTACAAGACAGAACCCATTCAGTTTTATGAATGAATAGCAACATATTGTATTGAGAAAAAGAAATTTAAATTTATTGTGGCATTCAAACAGTTCTGTGCAATTATCTGTTGTTTTTAATCTTCAGTGCACTTTACAAACATTAGCTGACTAATTTCATAGTGTTTGAGACAAGGAAGCCCAGAAACCTTGGTAATAATTCTCCAGACATGAGCAGCTCTTATGTAAAAAGTAATGAAATGCAAAAACAACCCTCTGGATGTAACAGGCCTCCATAGACCTCTGCAGCATTCCTCTGGATCGTTGCTTTATGTAATACAAGGATCTAAAGCTCACTACTCTGTGCTCTGGTGCTTTGTTAGCAAAGTTGCTTTAAATATTGAAAAGGGGAACATTTTGGCGATGATAAATATCGATAGATTCTTAGGCAGTATGGGCACATGTAACAGGAAAAATAGTGCAAGTAATTTTTAATCAAATATTTTGTCCCAGAATCTTTTAATGTGGCTTGTGAAGATTCACAGTGACATAAAAATGCTGTGTAGGTCAACAAATGTAATGTCCTGCAGGCTTTCATATCTGGGATGGTCTTCTGAGCTTTCTGAAACCCATGTGCACAACAGAATGTGCAGAGACGTTTTTGCTGACTCATGCCAGCAGGTGGATCTTGGCCATTAAAGACTTTCTTTAAATCTGGGAGGAACTGGGAGGTGCGATGGAAGAGTCCTTTAGAGTTTTGCTATTGAAAACATGCAGCTTGGGAAAGAACGAGTAAAATTAACAGCAAACCAGCAGCTTCAAAACCCAATAATTAATCGTTTGATATTTTCAGGACAAGACTGTAGGTTCAACTTAACCAGAGGTACTGGGGCCTACAAGGAAGCTGGGGGGGACTTTTTACAAGGGTCTGTAGTGACAGGACAAGGGGTAACGGGTTTAAATTGAAATCAGGGAGGTTTAGATTGGATATCAGGAAGAAATTCTTCCCGGAGAGGGTGGTGAGGCACTGGGACAGGTTGCCCAGAGAAGCTGTGGATGCCCCATCCCTGGAAGTGTCCAAGGCCAGGCTGGATGTGGCTTTGAGCAACCTGGTCTAGTGGAAGGTGTCCCTGCCCATGGCACGGGGGTTGGAACTGGATGGTCTTTTAGATCCCTCCCAGCCCAAACCATTCTGTGATTCGATGATACGTGAATGGAAGTGGTGGGTTTGTGGTTTTTGTTTTAAGGTTGGATTGTTTTGGGGGGGAAGTCTGTGTTTAGGTTTTGTTGGGCTTTGGTTTAGATTTTTTTTTTTTTTTTTTTTTTTTAAATTAAACCTGTGTTATGATTGTTACTTGATGAAGACCCATATGAATGCATGAACTGCAACAAATTGGAATTGATATTTTTTGAAAGGCCCGCTCATTTGTATGCAGCTACCCTGAGGTGATTTGCTTCAGGTATATCTCTGAGCTTTGCCTGTCCATTAATATGTGCTTAAGTACATCTTGATAGTTTTTAAACTGACTGATGCGTATGTGAGAGGTATTATCATAGAATCACAGAACGGTTTGGGCTGGAAGGGACCTGAAAGCCCATCCAGTCCCACCCCCTGCCGTGGGCAGGGACACTTTCCACTAGACCAGGTTGCTCCAAGCCTCATCCAGCCCGGCTTTGGACACTTTCAGGGATGGGGCATCTGCAGCTTCTCTGGGCAACCTGTTCCGGTGCCTCCCCACCCAAGCATTTATTATTCTCTGTTGCCTTGAGTGATGTGGCCTGTTCCTCTGCTGCCATGAGATTTGCTCAAAGATAGTCTTGCAATGTTAAGGAACAAGAAAAACTGAAATATTACTAATTATCTCTTCTTCCTTCTTTTCTCCCTCCCCATTCTCCTCCCTTCCCAAACACTCATTTTCACAGTGACAACTGTAGTCACACCTGTAATTCTTTGGTCAAGTGTTTGCTGATATAAAAACTGAGTATTTTAGGAAGTCTTAACAAATTGTGATTTCTGAGCAGAACATGTATTCCTTCAAGCCTTTCTTATACACAAATGTATTTGTATGAAATGAATATTTGAGTTAATGTATGCTTGCTTATTATAAAAAGGCTCTAATTCTTTCCATCAAGGAAACAAGATGATCCGTAGAGAGACTAGCAGGGAAGAGTAGGTCCCCTGTCTACCTTACAAACTGGAGCACTGATGTGGGGCTTACCAACCAGAGAGCCACTGTGCCACGCTCCCTGTAGCGGATAGTAAAGCAATCTGTTAAAGGCCCAGCTTCTTTAAATATTTGCATAAGCTCTCCATGTTAGTGGAGAATCACGGGCTGACATTAGGGTCAATGTTGAGGCAATCACTTGTCTAACTGAAGACAGCTGGCTGTCTGGAGGGAGTGATGACAAACCTGATTTTGTCATGAGACAGTTACTCTTCGGAATATGGGGGTAGTCAGGCGTATTGTAAGATATTAAAATGGAAAGAAGGATAGACTCCCCCACTGTCAGCCCTTCATAATCTTACTCCTAGCTCGTGATGTGCATGTTTTCTACTTGTTCTCAGCTTCATAAAAAAATACAAAATACTTCAGCTTTTTTTAGACTAATTTTATAAAACACATAGGACTTAGTAAATACTGAATAAGAATAATTAAAATATTGTTTCCAGTCAAGACACAAGAAATAATCTCACAAGCTAGTCTCATTTTGAGTACCCAGTCCCATTGAGGTAGTCAGTTCAAATGTTCTGTTCTCCCACCTTCCTCATCCAAATGCCCTATCTTGTAGTGTCCTGCACGGGGAATTGTTATTTCCATATAGGCAAATACCTTCTATGGGCAATAAGATTTTTAGACAGTTTTTCCGGGTTAATATTTGATTTTAGGTTGTCTCCCATACAGAGCCATAAGATCCTTTTTAACTCTGTCAAGAGAAAATAACTGATAAGCTAGAAGCCACGCTATGCTACCCCTCTGCTTCTCCTTCTTTCCTTTTACCCAAGCTGTGCAGATCTGTGGTAATGTCATGTTATCAGCCTGGGAGAATCTATCTTGAGGGAGCATCTGGGCATTTAGTAGAGACATCAACTCAAAGGCACATTTCTATTTCAGAAATTAGAAATGTAAGTAATTTTTCTCGTTTGTATGTAGATGTATGTATGTGTTTCTGCAGTGAAGCCATCCTCAAAAAGTCAGTGTTTTGACTTCTGTGAGGTAGTGACTTGAAAACTGCCACGTCTCAAACCAGAACACCATGGATGTGTTATTTTATTTAGCCCTTATTGGTTTATTTTGTACTTTACTTCTACGTATTCTGAAGTGCGCCTCTTGCCTGCAATCAGTGTTCTGGGGTCTGCTGCTCCAAGTATTTCCCCTGTTGCCTCTAAAATGTAATACCTTTTCCTTCCCTTCCACCACAACTACAGGAGTATCAAGCTCAAGTAGAAGAAATGAGGTTGATGATGAATCAATTAGAAGAGGATCTTATTTCAGCTCGCAGGCGTAGTGATCTTTACGAATCGGAGTTGAGAGAGTCCCGACTGGCCGCTGAAGAATTCAAACGTAAAGCTACTGAATGTCACAACAAATTGCAAAAGGTAGTTTAGGCTTCGTGGGAGAAGCTGGGGGCATCATTCAGGGCTGATGCTTGCCTGAATTTCTATTGCTGTTTTACACACACAAGTTGAGTGTATGTGCCCTCTAAGGATTAAGGTGGTTTGTATGACTAATACAGAATGTTTGGCAATTGTACGCTCAAAATAACGTAATTTATACTTTGTGTAACTGCTTGTGTTTAAAGTGGAGGAGGTGACTGGATAGAAGACCAGTGTACTAGAACTTTTCCTGAGACTTTCATATATTTTACATTTAAGTTACAGGTTAAAGACCAAGGAAAAAATGAAGCAGGAGAGTTGTATTCCAAATTGGAGAAGGTATGCTATTCAGTGTCTCAGAGTTTGCTTCCTGGGTCTTTCATATTATGCACAGAAATGAAGAGTGTCTTTGGCTAATCAGTGGCATGGCATGCACAGCCTCACATCCCTCTCTGTTTCATTTTGGGTTTTTAAAAATCTTTTTCTCGGTGTGATTCACTGTTCTGTCTGATTCGACATCAAGCTGTGTCTGGGTATGCTGTTCTTCATGGATTGTGCTCAGAAGCTGGGCAAAGACAGGCCATGATGTGTAATCTGAGTTTGGAGTTAGGTTAGTGATGCTTAAGGGTTGTCTTTGTGAATGAAGAATAGCAAATGAAAAATAACAAGAATTCTGAGTATTCTCACGGTGAACAATCTACTTGGTGACCAAAACATGAAATCAAACAGAAGTTAGTAAAATGGGAGTAGATTTTCCAAGGACCATTTCAATGTGTTGGAATTTCTAGGGAGAAAAAAAAGATTTTGGGGAAGTGAATTAAAATAAATTTGGTATCATAAGCAGAGAGCTTTTTCACCTTTTTGGTTTTACAACACTCCTTTCCCCCTTTCTTTTTATTTTAACTGTAGATCAACACAGAGCAGCAGGCCAAAATCCAGGAGCTGCAGGAAAAGCTGACAAAGGTAACGTCTGGGTGGCAAAAGTGAATTCTCCACAAGATTCTCCCGTGAAACCTTAACGCAGAGGAGGGATGCACTTTGTTTTATCCTCAAAAATAGAATTAGTCATAGCATGGGGGATGATAAGGAAAAGGGGGTGGGAACTGGTATCTGAAATCATTGGTGTGCTCAGTATGCTTTTGGCTCTTGAGACATGTCAACAGTGTTTATTTTTACAAATGAAGCTGAGTCAGAACTGGAGTAGCGTAGAGAAACTCTAATTTAAACGGCCACTTTGGGTATGCTGTGGTCCCTTGCTTCAGAGGGAACATCGAGATGTTTTTAGCTCACTAGTAAAACACATGTTGGACTCGGTTTAGTCTCCCAGTATACTCCGGTTTAATTGCCAAGTCACTTTCCAGTTCAGGTATTCACAGTAAAAATGCTGAATGGTAAAGGTTCACAACAGGATTAGAACCCCGTAGAAGTGTAAGCTGCAGGAAGTACCTGATATCGAATGTGGTCATTCTTGTCACTTAAGAAGGCACGGTAAGAACAGTAGGGGAACTTCTCTTATTGGGATCTTTCAGCAGAAAAGAAAGGGGTTGTCATAATAATCCACTGGGAGAGCTTCTTAAACTTGGCACCTGCCGAGAGAGAGCTTTTTCATGGGTTAGTGACCTAGAATATGATAAAACTGTGTAGAAATAGTATTGCTAATATTTCAAACCAGCCATGTTTTAATCCCCCCTCGCCTTTTCTCCTTTTGTTAATTCTAAGGAGTTATCTATAGGCCAACACATTATTCTCCTAGAGTTTTAAGAAGGGTGTTTTGTAAGCTCCTTCCAAGCACTTGAGCTGAATTTGGGGACAGACTTTACTTTCAGTACACAGAGACGATCAGAAACTCACGGTACAGCAAGGCAAACACGCAGATCCCCTGGATTTCCATTTGTTGTGAAACAGGAAAGAATTATGTAACAGATGTTAGAATTTGGGTTCCTGCACATGTTTGTCAGTTGTGCCTTAATTTTAGGCTGCTAGGCCAACGTTCTGTAGTAGTTTTACTCAGAATGCTGATCACCTCGAGGTTATGAACGTTTTGTATACTGAGGTTTTATGTGTGAGGTTTTACGCTTTTATTTTCCTTTGGACCTTTAGGCTGTGAAAGCTAGCTCAGAGGCAACTGAACTCCTTCAGAATATCCGTCAAGCGAAGGAGAGAGCTGAGAAGGAATTAGAGAAACTGCAGAATCGGGAAGATTCTAATGAAAGCATGAAGAAGAAACTACTTGAAGCGGAGGTGAGCGGAGAATGTCTACCTAGAGTAAATTAGTTACTGGGATGTGTGTCAATTTAGGAACCCACATCTGGATGACTGAACAGCCAGTATGCCTGTAGTAACTTCAAGAGAAGTGATGTTAGACATTAATCTGTTTTTAATTAAAAAGCATATATTTCTTTGATGAAAAGTGAGAGGCTTTTTATTTTCAGTGAGGAGTCAATAAGGGCATGTGGTTAGCGTAAGGGATTCCAGGTGTGCTGAGGATTTCAAATATAAGAGACAACCACGCAGACTGCTTCAGCAGGCTTTTTCTAGCAAATGCTCATTGCTTTGTGATAATGCAGAGTGGTGAGCCTAAATGGTGGTTAACAATTGCTCTACAGGAACGGCGCCATTCTCTGGAGAATCAAGTGAAGAGGTTAGAGACTGTGGAACGGAGAGAAAACCGTCTAAAGGAAGATATTCAAACTAAATCTCAACAGATTCAACAGATGGCAGAAAAAATTCTGGTGAGCAGAGGTGATAATGAAAGATAAAGGGTAAGAGTTTGTAAGAAAGGGGTAGGAAAGGCACGGAAGACAGAATTGCATTGAATGAGGTGGAGAATGTTGAGTAAAGGGATTTGTTTCTTGTACCAGTCATACTGGCAAAAGCTTTAGTGCTAAAATTCTATTTGCACCTTCAGTTCCAAACTCTATCCTGTACCTTTAGTCTTACTACAACTTTAAAATTCTAGTTTTCTCAGTGGGAGCACTTTTAAGTCAACTTAGTAACATTTAATTTACCTAACAATTGTTTCAGAAGCAAAACATTCTCAGGATAGGCCATGGCAGCAATGAAAACATTGACATCTAGCTTTTAAACTAAATTGCCGATGAATTTTGAGGTCAGATCTACTTGAAATACTTACATTTTGAAGCAGAGAGAAATTAGTCATCTAAACTGTTCGTCTCCAAAGATAATATTTGTCAGGAATCCATTTTCACCCACATACCTTCTCTGTTGGCAATTTCTTGTTTCTCTCCTTGTTAAACCTATTAAATCTTTATAGTGAGTTGGTACATCAATCTACAGCGAACCAAGCAGAGGGTGTTTCTAATGCTTTTACTTCCCTGGAACAGGAAGAACAATTTTTATAGCGGAATAATTAAATTAATTTTGCATTTCTCATGAGTTGTCCTTTTGTGTTGCCAATATAACAAGGAAAAATAAGATTAATTCTCATTGGTAGCAGTCCCGAGCATAGACACCCAAGGAAGGCCAAATGGAAGTGTATAAATAAAGGTATTTGGAGTCAGCAGATGACCCATGCTTGCTCGGGGGAATAGCTGCACATGTAGACTTGAGGATCAGAGCCTGAGCACTCAAGAACAGGTAGAATCTGTTCTTTAGTAGTGCTGTTTTGCAAATTGTTTTGAAAACATGAGTGCATGGTAAGTGGGAGACGATGGCTTTGCTGGGCACAGAGCCAAGTTTATGTTTAGAAATAGTGTAAAACTTCAAATTGTTTCATAAGCCTCTTGTGTGTATTTGGGGATTGTTCCTTGGGTTTGATTACATTCTCTGTGGAGGCAAAACTGGAAGGGAATACAGAAATACCGACTAATTGTTTTACACCATGGGGTATGTTTAGCTCTTCTTATAGGTAGTTTCCATGGAATTTTGACAGAATGTTGGAGAGACACAGAAGTGTTTTATAAAAAAGTCAAACAGGCATTGAAGAACTAATCCTACAGAGTCTTTCCTAGTCCCTTGCAGCTCTGATCTGGGAGAACAGGGTAATAGTTCGCTTTCTTTTTTCCACTTCTACACTGTTCATTCCCCCAAATGGATGTCTTCAAGTACTTTTGACTTTTCCTGGTATAGAAGGTATAGAACGGTGGGAAAGGAGCTGAAGATACAGAATTGCATAGAACAAGGTGGAAACTGTTGGATAAAGGCATTGGTTTGGTGTGCACTCATTTAGCAGTACCTGAGAAGCACCTG
The DNA here is from genome assembly GCF_000690775.1 of Eurypyga helias. Lineage (NCBI taxonomy): Eukaryota > Metazoa > Chordata > Aves > Eurypygiformes > Eurypygidae > Eurypyga > Eurypyga helias. The sequence goes on along the minus strand of NW_010243062.1, from coordinate 39,091 downwards.
CTGATCTGCCTGTGGGGAATCGAGTAAGAAGTAAGAAACAAGTTAGAGAAGATACTTATTACTGCTTGAAAGTGTAGACCATTGCTCATAACAAGGTTAGCACTGCACAGAGAACTGGAAGGGTAAGATATTACCTTTTTAAGCCCACACTGGCTGTTAAGTGCCAGTGCAGAAAGTGGTGAAGCTTCTGCTACAATATGAGCAGTCTGATGCTGGTAGCTTTGAAGCTGCTGCTGATCTGGTTGATTCCTTGCCAGGACCTGAAAAGTGTGGGCTTCTGGGGGAGGTGAGCTGTCCCTCTTGTTGCTGGGAGACATATTTCAATTGCAAAAAGCAGCGATCTCCATTCCTTGCAGAAGTGTCGGGTACTAAGCACTATAGATGACCTACTTTTGGTGAACCTCCTCTTTGATTCTCCGTTTTGGAAAAAGAGGTCTATTGCAATTACCGGAGCAAAACAGTCTTTGTATGGTTTCAAGATGAGGAAGATCAGAAAAGAGAATATGAAAATAGCTGAAGTAGAAATATCAGGAAATTTTCCTCTGCTGTGCAGTAATGAAGGCAGACAGGAGACTTGGAGGCACCCCAAAACCTGACCTTGTCTATGCAAGAGCCAACCCAGTGGTAGTGAATGGCCAACCTGGATCTGCCTCTTGGTCTAAGGAAGTTGTTGGAATGGCAAATGTGACAACGAATGAGCATAAAGTTTTAATCTCAACTCTTGTAAGGTGTCCTGTTGAAAGGTGATTATAGATATATCTAGGAATAGCTAACTTCTGAGACACAACATTATTTAAGTCCTTACTATGCATGGCTCAACTGTCTGGTGTGAAGTGAAGAGGTTAAAACATCCTGGTATGTTCTACCGTATATATTGAATCCTGCACTTTTCATTTGCCAAGCAATTTATAAATCATTATTCTGACAACATTTTTCTGAGGAACATAGCAAAGGAAATACTATTCCCACTCTACGAATGTAGAATGAAAAGCATAGGCAGCAGTGCCCCGTTACTCGGGTCTTCTGTGAGAAAACAAGTGAGAGACCTTGTTAAAAATAGATCTGAACTTCCTATGATGCTACTGCAGCTATAAAGTGTTTATAACTGCTTGTTTTCACAAAACATTCTTGGCCCATCTTTGGGAGTATTTTACTGGGAAATGGAGATCCTTATCGTGGAAGTAGAAATCTTTGTCTTTAGTAGCACCTCTGCTCTACAGTAGATGGGTCAGCAGCAATATGCAAGGCATGAAACTCATGATGTGCAGCTCTCATAATGTTTTTTTTACTATGACAGCCTCGGTCTTAGGATTTTTATGGAGTGAAACCTCAAAAAAGAGAATGAATGAATGAATGTTAGATACCTGTGTAACACATACAGAGAGCACCTACTATTTCTTCGTGTCTGAATATGAATCTCTGATGCTTTTAGGAGCTGGAAGAAAAACATCGTGAGGCTCAGATCGCAGCACAACATCTGGAGTTGCAGCTGAAACAGAAGGAACAATTCTATGAGGAAAAACTCAAAGTAAAAATATCTTCTTATCTTCCTACAAGGTTTTGTGCTGTGGTGGTTTAACTCCCAGCACATGTGCGCAGAATGAGTTCAGGGAAAAACAGTTGCCTTTAGGCTCTCATTGCTTTGTCTTACGAGTTGCCGCCTTCCTTCCCGCTACGGAGATGTTCAGAGGGCTCAGTGGAATCTGATTAAGTTTTTCTGCTAGTCCATGCCATTGTACCTTATCTGCCATTAGCACCACATTAAAACAGGTGGCATTTGAAGTCAGAGCTATAGGAAGGCAGTTGTTGATTATAATTTGACTGTTGCTGTCTAAATAATACGTACTTAATGCTACTGGATCTCGCATCCTGAAATAGCTTTAGTTCCTACCGATGATTTCCAAAGAGTATTTGCACAGCCTACCTGCAAGTTTTAAATTCAGCAGATACTGGAGCGTGCCTGAAATTCCATCTTCTTGGAGCTGTAACATCTGCCAAGAAGCCACAAGAAACCACCCACTTTGTTTTTATCTTTTCCAGGGTAGCATAAGACTTTAACAAACAGAAATAGAATCATAGACACCATCTAAAATTAGGAAAAAACAAATTGGGAAATAGGAGCATGTGCACTGGCTAAGGGTTTTTCTAAACAACTTGCTGTACGTATGTCAGCCAGTAAATGCATTTTGTAAGAATCTTTGTTTCTATTCAGCATAATCTGCTTCAGCAATCTTTATCTAGTACCTTTACCTAGGACTTGAATTCTACATTTTGGCTTAAATGTAAGAGCACGTAGTATTAAGAGGAGACAAGGAATTTCTATGGGAGAAATAGGAAGGTTTCCTGGCAGAGCAGAGCCTGTGGTAATCAGTAATGAGAGGAGAGTGATAGAAAGCAGGAAGATCAGAGGTAGATTTTGGGAAAGGAGAAGTGGTGATCTAAAAACTGGAAAAGAGGGTAGGGATTGCAAAAAGTATTAAAAGAAAGAGAGAGCCAGTTTATTAGGAGACAAGGAATTTCTATGGGAGAAATAGGAAGGTTTCCTGGCAGAGCAGAGCCTGTGGTAATCAGTAATGAGAGGAGAGTGATAGAAAGCAGGAAGATCAGAGGTAGATTTTGGGAAAGGAGAAGTGGTGATCTAAAAACTGGAAAAGAGGGTAGGGATTGCAAAAAGTATTAAAAGAAAGAGAGAGCCAGTTTATTACGGGGATTTTTTTTAATCGGGAAGGCAGGTGAAAGAAGGAGCACATGGGATGTTTGTAACTGGAACAGTAAAAATAATCTTGTGGTTTCCAGACTTTGTGGCTTTGAAAACTTGTCTTTAAAGGAAATGACCTTTGGTTTAACAACTGATTTAAAGCTCTGGACATACATACATTACACACATTTTTTTTTAAAAGAAGTAACCATTAGTTACTTCAGTCCTGTTCCCAATGACAGCTCTGGGTGCCACAAAAAGAAGTCTCTTACTTAGCTGTTCCATTTGGTGTCTCCGACTTGGAGAAGTCATGGGGTCTCAGCTGCCTTCTCAGGCATGCTTACGGAACTCACAGATCGCTTCTGAACATCGTTGCTAGGGCAGCCAAGGGATGTGCACTGCCTTGCCCCCTCTGCTATACAGGTGGGGGTATAGACGTTTTCTGTGTTCTCTTGCGTTAGTCTGGAATATTTCTTGAACGCTGTTTATATGCCTTAAAGTAATAATCAAAAAAATCTACAGTATCTCCATGTCTTCATAAAATTCCAACATTAAATTCAGTCTCCAGAGACAGCTGTTTGGATTTTGCTCTTCCATGGATTTCATGCAGTTGCATCTTGGGTTTAATTTGGCTTGAGATATGATCAGTTGCTGTAAAAGAATGTCTATCTTTCTTGGGGATTTTCTTTCTGCTTGCCCTTTGCCCAGTGAAACAGATATAATTTAGACAAAAGAAATGTCTTCATTTAGGTGTTGGAAAATCAGATGAAGAAAGATCTTGCAGATAAGGAAGCACTTGAGAATATGCTCAGAAGACATGAAGAAGAAGCACGCGAGAAATGTAAAGTCCTGGCTGAACAGAAGGCGGTACGTAGAGTTGAACTGGAAATCAAAACATTCCCAGAGTAGCTTTTCTGAGGCTCTGATTTCAAGCATGATAATCTCGTTTTGAGGTTTTGTAGCGCTGCTGAGCTGTTGTGAAGGAAAGTCACTGATTAATTTGAAAATACTTGGTTTTTTAATTCAAGGTACCTTCAAGAATATTTCCTTAGAAGTAGCCACGTAGCTTGCTGCGTACCCATCATTTTGTGCATGGACATTATCCTGGATGCTTTCTCCTCATATTAAATAGAAAGTAGCTGTAAATAGCCCCAGTACCTGCACCTGCAATGCTCTTTTGGCCATTTGGTCAGTTTTCTTTAACTTCTTTTTGTTTCTGGAAAAAGCTCAGACTCTTTAAATACACTTATTTTTATAATCGCTGCTGTTGCGCAGTCTCAAAGGCCCGTTGCTCTGTTTCAGATGATCAATGCAATGGATTCGAAGATAAGGTCACTGGAACAGAGGATAGTGGAATTGTCTGAGGCCAATAAACTGGCAGCAAATAGCAGCCTTTTTACCCAGAGGAACATGTAAGTATAGCAACTGCCGTGGTGCTGGTCACCATGGAACACTTCTCAGTGAGAGCTGTTCTCGTAATGTGAAAGTCGCTCCTCTTTGCAGGCCTGCTGTGCTCCCTGCTTGTTTTTCAGCAATGCAAAAATACGGTGGCTCTCCAAACAGTTGCGGTTCGCTGTATTTTCTGTTTCATCAGACATGACTAGGAAAATTGGTTTGTATTACAGTGTTTACTTTGGAGCCTTTCCTAAGGCTGGTGTTTTGTGTTTACCAAACCTGTTAAAGGAATAAGAATCATTTTAATGTCTGAAGTACCTCTAGAATAGCGTATGTTCCTTTTTTGGACAAGCACATTGCTAATAGATTCATATTTTCCTTGGTTCCTGCGACAGTTACATGATGTTGAAATTGAAAACATCAAACACCTTTCTTTCACAGGCATTCATTCCATTCTGCCCTGATGGGCGAGAAGACAAGTAGGAAAACTACATTTTTAAGCGGAGCTTTTTCTGCATGTTTTTGAATTGCCAATTGCAAGATTGAGATATTTTTGTTACTGAAACATGCAGAAGTGATGTGAAGTGGGAGTTACCCCAGCATCAGCCTCAGAGTGCTGCTTCAATTAATTTTGTTTTCTTCCTAACCCTTGCTAGTGGTCAAGAGCTAATGTCATCTTGAATCACTGTGTAATCAGCAATTGTTCTTGTGGTGAATGCTTATTTATTCAACACAGACACGTCTTCTCTGTCAGAGCTTTTCATCTGCCTGAACTTTATTTTGCTTTGGATTTTAGCTGTGATTCCTTGTCCTTATAATGATGTTTTTCCTTCAAAAATGGCTTAAAGGCATTCTAGTTCAGGCATAGAAAAAAGCATGGATTGTTTGGTATGTCCAGCAAGGTAGGGCCAAGCTGGTAGATGCTCTTACTGAGTCAAGAGATTCATCACCTTTGGCTGTCTGCAGAAAGGTTTTCAGTGTCCAGCTGCTGGATGCCATGTCGGGTGGTGTCTCTGGGAAGTGCTTGGATAGATCCACTTATAATATGGAATTGAATCAAGAAAGGATGAATTTTGGCAGAGTTGCTTTTGGCTTTTTTTCCTTTTTAGTGGCGATTATGCCTCCAAATATGTAATGGCTCCAATTTTTGTTGTATTTCAAATATCTGGCAACTTAGCCTGAGCAGCCAAAAATATTCAGAGAAATAACTGAGAAATTTAACGGTGTTGCTTTATGCTCCAGATGACCTCCAGTTAATCACCCAGGAAGTTTGGTCAGGCAGCAAAAGCCGTAACTTCCCTCCAGTCTGAAATCAAACAAAAGTATTGTCTCAACGTGTGCCTGGGAAGCGTATGCAAGGTCTGGTGTTAGTCACTGGTACTGAACTGAGTGTAAGAACTTAGCTGAGATAGATGTGTCCTCTGAGAGCAGGACACTTGACTGGAGATCCATAGAAACCAAGAAAAAACCCCTATAATAATGTTTTAACATACGGCTTGGAATAGATTATTGAGAGCCATCTTGTCAAGTAACATAATTTTTCAGGATTGGCAGCAGAGAGTACAGAATTAACAACATTTTAAGAGAAAATTGGTTTATTATGCATGCAGATAGCTAGTGAATTTGCGCTTATTCTGTGAATCGTGGTGGTGGAAACATATAAATCTGTCGTTGGGCTGTATTTTTGAATCCACAAAAGCTACAGCTAGTCTGAGCGTGCTTGAAGAGGAGAACCAGTGATTAAACCCTTCAGAGGAGAGGGGAGCTCTGCTAGCTTTTGTTCCATCGGTATCTGGGGAAAGTAATGATTATCAGCTTTCTGAGAAGATGGCCCAGTAAACAGTAGGAAGTGAAACACCACCATTTGACAGTTCTGGCTGGCAAAAACCTGTAGAGGTAAATTAAAAAAAGAGAAAGGGTGAAAGGGTGGGTTTGTGTGCAATGCACAGAAATGTGAGTCAGAAGACTTAAATTTTATTTTTAGTGTTAAGTCTTCCTATTTGATCTTGGGCAACCCACATAATTTCTCTGGGATAGGATTAATAACAGCTTATCTCACTGTGAACTTCTTAAAATATTAATTCATTAATATATGTAGAGCTTCGTGAGACTTCTAAGTAGAAAGCACACGAGGAGGCAGAATTTTCCAATGCATGATAAAATGATTCCAGGAATTGTAAATAATGTAGAAAGACTTTTTTTTTATGAGGGTATCCATTTCAACTTCTTATGGTAATAATTAATCGTTGCCAGCTCTCAAAATTCTTATGAGCCCGAGTAATTATTTTTGTTCACTTTGTAGATTAAGACTTTGATCAGAGACAACAAAGCTTTGCTTCAATGTAGGTCAAGTTCCAGGTCCATTACAACTTAAAAACCCCCCCACAACACACTTCCTCCCTCCCGAACCCTAAGCCATAGGGTTTCTCTTATCTCATGGAAATATGTTGTGTGAAAGCAACTGTTCATTGCATTTATGTTTCCTGTACAGAAAAATATGTAACAAGGGTTTGGTGAAATGAGAAGAATGTTCTCAGATTTTACTGTGTACAAGGTGAATTTTTCTGTGCAACTTGCAAACATGGAATTTTAGTGCTCTGGGCATAGGTTGATGAACACATTAGTACATGGAACTTTTGCAGGCAGGAACAGAGAATTGACTTTTTTTTCGCTGGGATGTAGAATTTAAGCTGTGAACATATCTATTCTACTTAACAGGAAATTTGTATGTTCTTCCTTAGGTCACCTTACCCCAGTGAAAGGACATGTGTCAGGGACACTTTGGGTTTCTCACCTGTGCTTCTCTCTTATCAGGAAAGCCCAAGAGGAGATGATTTCAGAACTCAGGCAACAGAAGTTCTACTTGGAAACACAAGCTGGAAAGTTAGAGGCCCAGAATCGAAAATTAGAAGAACAATTGGAAAAGATGAGTCACCAAGATCACACTGACAAGAACCGCCTGCTGGAGTTAGAGACTAGGCTGCGAGAGGTGAAAACTTGGGTTTAATCCCTCCAAACAAACTTACTTGAGTGTACCCCATTTTGAGTATTATAGTGAGAACTAGAATGAAGTTGTTTTAGTTCTGCTTGTCATAAAAAAAATGGTATTTTAAGGTGTACTTAGTTTGGTCTAGCAGTACTAATTTTTTTTTAACTCTCAGGGGAAAAAGAAAAAAAGAAAAATTGCTCATTAGGAGGAGATGTATGTATGATGTATGTTAAATATGAAGGGTTTGTCATTCTTAGATCTAACCGAATCTAAGCTTTTAGATCATCTTGCTTTCTCAGAATCATAGTTATGGTTTTTGGGGTAATCTCCTTATAATACTGTCCAGCTAGAGTGGATGTGGGGGAGAGAATAAAAACTCAGCTATGTAGAATGACCAGCTTAACAGTAACCTTAGAGCCTACACAATAGAAAGCAGAGGACACAACAGAACTGAGGAAAGAAAACAAGAGACCTGTTGCTTCACGTGATTCCTCAGAAGTTTTCTGGAGAGGAAACCTAACAGTAATACAAAAATGTGCGTTTTTAAAGATTTGTGACCTGTGCCTCACTTTTTGTGTCAACTAGTTTAGATCCACTTCAAATCATCTTTTACCCTGTCCAGTCTCACTCCACTGGTTCTCAGCTAAGGCTGAAATCTTGCCTTTAGCCAAGAGGGTTGGATGCCCAACACGTGTCCTTGTTTGACCAGAAGCCGGTTGGGACCAGCGTAAGCTTTCTGGCAGGCTTGTCACGCACCTACAGCACAACAGACAGGTTCACTTGGGATAGCAGACAGTCTGAAGAAGGTGCTATGGTTTGGAATTGATTTTGAGCACTGAGATCTGTTCTGCTGCTTGTTCATTTCTTATCCGTGTCTGGAAATGACATGTTTATCCCTGACTATACCTCAAGAAAACCTTCAACAGAAGCTGTTCAAGTGAACCCAGAGCCAGATGATCTGGTTGGTTTCCTTAAAAAGAATCTAAAGGGAAATGGAAATATGAAAGTCAATTGCAAAATGTATGTGATGTTTACATACACGTAAAGATTAATATTGATGTTTAGGCTAAAGGTTCTCAAAGATTCTTAAAGGTTCTCAGGTTCAGTGAAGAAAGTTCATCACAAACTGCTTCAACTTTTATGCTTCTTACATCCATGTTTGATATGTGCTATAGGAGTCACAGCTGGAACTATTCTTGTGCCCTTCTTGTTGTTTCAAAATGCCAGGTTGCCTTTAATCTTTTTGAAAGCAAAGCAGTAGTTTTTAGGAAGCAGACAAAGCTGCGTCCTTGACTTCTCAGTGACTTCAGCAATCTGTCAGGATGTGATTTTTGGGAAAGACGTGGCAATGGCAATAAAGCGAGGTGTGCCATGAGATTGCATAGCCTATATTTTCTTTGTTAGCAACTTATATTTGAATGCTACCTTTTCTTTCTTCAGGTTAGTCTAGAGCATGAAGAGCAAAAGCTGGAACTCAAAAGACAGCTGACAGAACTACAGCTGACACTCCAGGAGCGGGAATCTCAAATTACTGGGCTGCAGGCTGCACGGACAGCCCTGGAGAATCAGCTCCGTGAAGCCAAAACTGAACTGGAGGAGACCACAGCTGAGGCAGAGGAAGAGATTCAAGCTCTCACGGTGAGCCCTAGAACTCGCACTAAGAGCTATATATGCAGATTGGAATTGTGTAGGTGCGTGTTTCATCAAGAGGTTGAAATGAATTTACACTACTTCATTTTCAGAACAGGATACGAGTTGTGCCTTGTGTTGACAGAGGCAGAAATGGCTAAAATGTCAAGATTTGTCTTATTATCTTTACCTGTATGAATGATTCCTAGCAGTGATCCATTGCTGCCAAAACTTGAGTGTTTATAAGAGCATTATTACTTCTGTGATGAGGTGAAAGTTGCATGTGAAATTGTTAGTTTTACTCTGATTTACTTATTTAAATATGTTTGAAAGTACTTGATGATCATAAATGCTTTGATTTTTTTTTTTTTCCCCCCCTATTAGTTATCCTGCTTTGAGGATATTTGTTAGGGGAGGAAAAAACCCTGAAATTCCTAGGAAAATAGTGTTGTTACCACATAATTCTTATTTCATTAAAAATTGTCACGTGTGTCTTGCAGTCTGTGGTGATGTGTGTGAATGAAATAAAGGGAAAGAAAGCTCAATGCCCCCACTCCCTTTCTCCCCACCCCAGTAAATGGAATTCTACATTATATGCTGCTGGTTGCTGTCTCTTGAGTACAAAAGCTGCTTGCAAGTTTCTTGATTCTAAGAAATATTTCCTTCATGAAAGATTCCCAGGGCTGGGGTGGGGGGAGTGTATATGACCTGCTTCCAGGTAACCCCCACTGAGCAGCAGACTTCAATGACCTTCGCATCCCATTGTTTTGAAGTGTTGGCAGCGTGCATTCTCTTGCTCCAGTGGCATTTGATGAAAGACCTGTTCTGAATATTGCTGCCGTCGCTATTTTTCGGAAGGGATGGTGGGCAGCTGAGGCAGGTGCTCGTGTTACGTCGATGCTTTGGGTTTTTTTTTTTCAGCAGGTTCATGCTGGGAAAGTACAGCAGCAACATCGAGGCTTAAGAATAACCAAATAGAATATGGCATCCGTTTCTTTTTTTGCTCAAAACCGGGGCGCTCCCCTCCCAGCGGAAAGCTTTGCATAACAGCTCCTGTCGCTGCCAGGGGCACGGCGATGTGCTTGATGTCGTTAGCCGACACCACCAGCGAAACGTGAATGTTCATGACCTGTGTTCACTCAGTTATTGCTGCAGCTAATTCGGCAAAGCGGTAGTGCTGTGGGAGCAGCTGTCGTGAGACAGTCCAGTTCGGTGGGCTTGGGAGTGTTTCTGTGGTGGATTTTTTAATATACTTACTGTGCTTTTCACATTGCCTGTTGCGGTAAGATAGCTTTTCAGCTCTCGTATGTGACTTCTGCCGAATGGCTTTTTTCCTGTTTAGTCTCTGGGCTCTAAAGAACGTGATCTGAATGAAGAAAGGTGGCTGGATGTGCTAGTGCACTCCCCTTTCGTTTGTTAAGTTTTCCATAGCATATGGCATTAGACACTTGTTAAACCAGTTTGCTGAAATTTGAGAGAGGCCATGAGGCTGAAACAAGAACTTTTGCTTTGTCATGCTTTGCTTGTACCTCAGGAGGCAAAATGGTGCATGCAATACTGCATTCTTTAAATAAGTGTTTGCACTTTTCCATACTTTGGGTGCTGTCTTCCAAAGAATTGACTGTTATGCTTCATCGCTGCTTTCCAGAGAGGCTGGGGATGAAATGGTACTTCATGGCAGGATGCAGGGAGATTGGCAGAGCTGTTTGGGTTAGCTTGCGTAACACATCGTTATAGTTGTTCTTTGCAAGTGTTAAATTGTATGCAGTATTTATTTTATATGAAGTACCAATCTGGATAGGGAAGTAAAACCATCTCAAATTCAAATGTCAAGAATGTACAAACTTAACACGGAACCAACGTGTCTTCTGGTGACCATTTCAGATGGAACCTTTGACGTAATTTAATGAAAATCAATTCTCGAGTTTGTACATTTTTTGAAAGTAGTTCAGAATTGGGGGTGTAAGTGTATTTTGATTAAGTAGGATGTGACTTCTGCTAATTAGTCCTTTGCCACTACAGAGTGCTTTCATAGCCTGCAGCATCTGCCTTCCAAACTTTGCTTGCTGGTAGATTGTTCTGCAGTTTGTTGAGCAACAGCTGTTGGATTCGAATTCTAATGTATGAAAAATTGATGATTAACTTCTTACCTCCTTTAGGCACATAGAGATGAAATCCAGCGTAAATTTGAAGCCCTTCGTAATAGCTGCACAGTGAGTATTAAACACAGATCATTGACGTATGTTGAAATTAAGGATAAGGAAACAAACAATTTACTTATTTAATCCTTGATGGCACTAGTTCCTAGTGTGGACTTCTGGCTTCAAGTTATTAGTAGGAGCTAGACGGATTGGATTTGGTTTAGGTTTTAGGTAAACCTCAATTTTGGGGTTTTAGTCTGATCATAAAATTGACACTATTCTTCTTTTTGGAGAAGAAAGTAAATTAAAATATCTCATTGCAGTGCAGCTAGTAAGAATGGTGTAGCCGCTGCAAAAAATGACTGTAGGTAAAGATCTCTTCTGCTCACAAGAAGCAAAGAAGTACCTGTCCAAATCCTGAGCTGCATTGTAGATCTAGGCCAGAGCAGAAGAGCCTTCACGCTACTCTGGGTTTTAAGGAGGACTGAACACTGTTTGAAGAGGCAAGAAATGTTATGGATCCAAGTGATACACTGACAGGCAGTCATCTGCTCAAAGAGCAGAGAGGACTCTAGGATCTGAATTTGCACCTTCTATTGCTTGACATCTTCTGACATGTTTAGATTCATTTCATCAATCCCAGACAAATGCCCGAGGGTTTTCCAGTCAACAGGGATTCTTGCAGATTAACACTACCTTCAGAGTTGTGCTGCTTGATGGAGAGCATCTCTCTTCCAATGACACGAACTGCAAAAGGACCAGGGTCTTCTGATCAGCAATGACTGATCTTTCTGGGATTTTGCTCCTTACCCCACCTGGCAAGCAGGCCTAATTGCTGGTTTTGTAATCTTCATTGTTTCCCTACTTCCAGCAATGTCCTCAAACTTCATTTTTCATGCTGTAGGACTAGGTATCTAATGTACAAGTTTTCATCTCTCAAAAATACCTTTTCAGGATGAGCGTTACTCTGTTTTCCCCAGTTGCTCTTTAGCACTAACCAAAGGGATTCTTCTAATCTGTTCGTAGGACACACTGATATGAAGAAATGAGGAAGTAGTGCTTTACAAAGTGTGATAACCTCTATCTAAAAGAAATCCTGCACAAGAAACTTTACATTGTGTTCCCTTCTTCGTTTACTTGGATTTATCCTCTGGCTCCACATCTGCTGTCATGTACCCTATGCCTATTGCTGTCGTCTTTTGTTCTATCTTGCCCCTCATACAGAATGACAGCTTTCTATAAAAATGCTTCTGTGATCTCCGTGCAGGCAAAAACCAGCTGTGGGAAATCTGTAGCCGCTTTTCACTGCGTGGCAGGCTGCCTTTCCGGGGTTGTAACTCCTGATCTAGTAAGGCTTTGGCTCTTCAAGTGTGGTGAACAATCTCCAGCGGTGAAAAGTGACCCATAACACTTCAAGAATGTTGGGACCTTCAAAGGTTCTGCCAAAAAAGATTTCTAAAAAGGTTGTGCATTGTAAGGCCTTTCAGTGGGATAAGTGGGATCAGGCAACCTCATTAATAAGAAATTAATTAAATAGTTCCTAAATGAATAATACATGCTTATCATACATTCTCTTTCCAGCCCAGGAGAATGCATGTATAATTTAACTGACCATGGATGAAACTTTGTTGTGTGTTATGAGTAGTAGTAGCTGTCCTTCCTGTCTACTGAGGAGCACGGAGAAAATACAGGACAAGCTTCTGTCGGCAGTGTGGGAGCAGGGAACGTTGATTATGCTGCCTTCACCAGATGCTTCAACCTCATTTTTATCTGATTGTGATGAGTATGATGCAGGCTTTGCTTTTTGGTGACCATGTGATTCTACTTGAAGGTGATTAGAATTTATACTCCTTTAAAAATAAGATAACACTTCAAAGGAATAATTATAATATGCTGCTACTTATGCAGCATAATAATGAGTGGGTTTATTCTTTTAGCCAGTTTTCAAAAGATATCCTTTTTAAGATGAAACAAACTCCTTGAACTAGTCTGGCAAACTTTGGTATGGAATTATTTTTTATTTAATCTTATTGAGGAGGCCAAAACAGCATAAGAATTAAAAAAAAAAGACTAGACAGGGAAAAAATTGGAAGATTGAATTAGTTCAGTACTTCCGTACTATTAAAAGATAAATAAAAATACTTAATCTACTTTCTTTGCTATTTCTTCTGTTTCTGTAGCTTCACAAAGCTCAGAGCTTCTGAGCGTAGAGGAGGCTTACATCTCAAATGTGTCTGCTTTCCTTGTACCCTCCTTGCACTCTTGTTCTTTGTTGTGCTGAAGTCTGACAAGTACACGTTTTTTCGGGTCCCCTGTTTGTTCGTGTTGGACTTGCTGTGCTTTGGGGTGCATACACAGGCACCATCGCCGTGTTGTTGGTCGTAATGTCTGCCTTCTTTGTGAATTTATATTCAGTTGCTCTGCTAGCTCTGCACTGTTTCATCTTGTGACATCTCTCTCTTACTACTGGGGGTCAAACCCAAAGAACCAGCGTTGGCTTACTCTGTCTCTGAATTGTGCAAGAAACTACAAGGATACACAGTTACACTGAAAATTGTAAATCGCAGTACCTGCTGCGCACGCATGGAGATGCCTGTGTGCACACACAAAGAACAGTGTTTTACCATAACCTTCTCAATAAAACCTCATCCAGCAAATCCGTTGAGGGAGAAGGACTGGTCCCCTACACTTAAAGAATTATTCTATCAAAATTATGATCTAATTGAGTGTTAAAAGTATTTTCTAAGCAATCAGAGGAAGACCTAGAAATAAAAGGCATTTTCTTAAATAGGAATATTTATGTATTTGTCAGTTGTTTCCAACTGCCTCGTAATTATGGCTTGTTGGATCATCAACACATGTGAAGTTATAAACGCAACTAAGGTATCTAAATAATAGTAGAATTGTTCCAAAAAGAAAACATTCAGTAAGTGGGTGGTAAAGTCTATAAATATTTAGAAGAAAAGCATCCTATAAAGTATTTTACACTCAGCTTAGTAAAATACTGTTGCTGTTCCAGGGAACCACCATCTGAGTCTTCTAGTGTCTCTCAGGTACAGGCTGTTCCTTTACTCTAGCAAGGAGAGCAGCCTGCCTTAATGCTGACTGGGCATTGCATTTCCATTTATTCCAGACTTCTCCAATGAAACAAGGTTTAGCTCCCCTCCTTCAGCTTCTTTTGTCATCATCTTGTGTTCCTGCTTGAGCATTAACAGGCTTGATTCTGCACTTGTCTGCGAGATTGGATACTGGGGCATTAAATCTGCAGGCCCGCTCGGCACATGTACAGTTCTAGTCCTGCTGACGTCGGTTTAAGGTCCTGATTCCACATTGGCTCAGTGAGCTGGCATACAGGAATAATCTGTGTCCTTGAGAACTTCCAGAATTATCTAAAGGTGTTTTATACTTTGATGTTGAAGTGTTTCAGACTAAAGGGGGCTTGCCCGCTGTAACAAGGCTAATACCCAGGCAAAAACCTTTATATGGTTTTGTTACATTTGTAAAAAAAACCCAAGCCAAACGAAAACCATTGGCGGTTGGGTGGGAGGGGTTATCCCCAATTCTTATTTCACAGAAAGGGTGATGACAGATGCCAGGTATAGGCAAAAATGGAGCTTTGTTGGTTTTGTAGCCTGACAAAAAGTCAGAGGCTTCTAGGGCAGGCGCTGAGGAGGGGTTGCTGTGAGAGAGGCTAACGGGACCGTCACCGTGGATGGTGACATCGTCATTTGAGGACGAGGCTGATGGTTTGTAGAGGCAGCTCATCTTCTGGGAACTAGGATGGAGGCGTACATGAGACTCTACATTGTAGTAATGGGTTGGTGTGGGAAGGAGAGGGTTGCAGCCTGTGCAATGTCCTACTACTCTGCAGCTACTAACAAGAGCAAAGTACCTCAAGCTAAGCCATGGTGAGTTTTTGGAGACGGAGATCTCCGCCTAAGGTAGTTTCAAGTCGCAGATGTTGCTTGACCATGGAAAGGGGAAGAAAGTGGGGAGTGCGCTGTTATGTACCAATCACACAGGCAGAGATACAAGACTGGTCTCTGCAGGTCTCTTCATGAAGAGGTGTGGTATTCTGCTCCCTTGCCTATCAAGGGTTGGTATTTCTCCGCTAGAAAAGCTGTGTGTCTCAGATCAGAGTGTGACAGGTTAAGACAAAGTGAGTCTGATGCCTGCTCTTGCTTCCTTCTGACAATAATTTGGGGCTGAGAGAGCTTTTTCTTGTTTCCTATTTACTTCTGACAGCTAGCTTTCTAGTAAAGATTAGTGGGGATGGGGAGGAGTGGAGATGGATAGAGTAAAACTATGCATTAGTCTGGAAGTTCTGAGTTAAGGTTGTTTGAAAAATGGCATTAAACTCCAGATCACACGCTGCTGACAGCATCCTGAAACAGTTAACCTTGCTATGCCCTAGCGTTTTCCTGTATGTTTGTTTGAGGCACCTGAGAACTGAGACGTCTTCACAGAGGAATAAGGTTATGGAGCAGTTTGCAAACTGCAGTTAATAGTATTCTAAAACTGCTTCCTTTTTTCCTTTCCCCCATTATTTGCCTGTGGTTTTGATAAGTGGAACATACAGTTTTGGTTTCGTACATCGCGTCCAATACATAGAATCACAGAATGGTTTGGGTTGGAAGGGACCTTAAAGCCCACCCAGTTCCAACCCCCCTGCCATGGGCAGGGACACCTTCCACTAGACCAGGTTGCTCCGAGCCTCATCCAGCCTGGCCTTGGACACTTCCAGGGATGGGGCATCCACAGCTTCTCTGGGCAACCTGTTCCAGTGCCTCCCCACCCTCTCTGTGAAGAATTTCTTCCTGATATCTAATCTAAACCTCCCCACTTTCAATTTAAACCCGTTACCCCTTGTCCTGTCACTACAGGCCCTTGTAAAAAGTCCCCCCCAGCTTCCTTGTAGCCCCTTCAGGTACTGGAAGGTGCTATAAGGTCTCCCCGGAGCCTTCTCTTCTCCAGGCTGAACACCCCAACTCTCCCAGCCTGTCCCCATGGCAGAGGGGCTCCAGCCCTCTGATCATCTCCGTGGCCTCCTCTGGACTCGCTCCAACCCGTCAATACCCTTCTGATATTGAGGGCTCCACAGCTGGACGCAGCACTCCAGGTGGGGTCTCACCAGAGCAGAGTACAGGGGCAGAATCCCCTCCCTCGACCTGCTGGCCACACTTCTCCGGATACAGCCCAGGATACGGTTGGCTTTCAAACCTAATCACCATGGCCCTGAACTGCTTGTTGCTGTGAGACTTGTGATCCATGCCTGGGGAAGTCTGTAGGGCCAGGTGTCACAGCGGTGAACCTGCAGAGTCTCACAACAGAGAAGCACTCTGCTTTTCTGAAACCATGCAACCGGGAGGGCATTGTACTGAATATGGTCGCTTTTGCTGAAGAACTGTTATGCTTGTGTCGCTCTGTCATATTTATGAGATAGTCTAGAACTGCTTTTCCAAGCTTTCAGGTGTTTGTTGTTTTATAAACTTAAAACATGAAGACTTTTGTATTTATATTAATGGCTTCTAAAGGGTATAACAGCGTTACCTTACAGGCTTCCCTTTAATGTACTTAGAAATTTAACTCCAGAATAGCTCAGGGCCTGTCGGTTGGTTTATTTGGGTATTTTTGCCTGGGGATTTCCTTAACTGAAAAGAAGAATACCTAAAGCTATTAAGTTTTTTCCGGCACAGGGATTCTGGCATAGGTTGGATGGATGAATGTATGCCGAAGACAACATTTCCTATCAAAAGGGGTGTTTTGATCTGAGTTTTCTTTCTTCGTGGTTCCCAGAACAGGCATGTCGCACCAGGTCCCATTTTCCTGTGTCAGAATTACCTGTTGCTATTTAGGCTTTATAGGATTTGTGAGCTCTGTAACCGTGTTGGGTTATACATAGCTGAAGATAGCTTTTAAAAATTGGATTTGTCCACAAATTTCCACTTTCCTGATGGAAAAAAAGGAAAATTGGTTCCGAGAAGGACAAATTTTCTCTCTTTAAAAAATTGGAACTCTATCGATCTATACAGATTACATTATATAGGTTATATTCTATTTGGAATTTAAGCCAAGCCCTCCTGGAATTGTCAGTAAATATAGTGTTAGAGAAGTATTGAAGAAAGGAGATCACGTCACTTCTGGAACCCTTCTTAACTGCTTCATTATTTGTCTTAAGTTTTCCATAAATACCCTACAGTGAAATAAAAATGGTCTGGTTTAATTTTAGCTATATTCAGGGAAAGAAGTCAAAATCTCAGAACATAGAATAAAGGCAAATGGGAGCTTAATTTCCAGCCCTTCAGGGCTAAAAATCAGCTTGAAATACAGCCAGTATTAAAAAAAGAATTAGGTAGTTTAATACATTAACTCTGCATGTCACCGTATCAATTCTGTGTTTCTCCCATCTCTGCTTTCTTGTATTTCATGGCTAGTTTGACAATTTTTATAGAAAGTAGTTGTGTTAATATAAAAAATATTCATGTATAAAATATACAGGGAAGAGACCATGGATGTATAAACAACATCTTAAAACTGCCTGGATATGTGGTGTGGTTAAACGTAAGAAGAAATTAAAGGTAGAAGAAAAAGAGAGATTATCTTATCTGGCAGTTAGGTATCTCGGATGTTACTTGTAAAGGTTACAGGCAAAATCCTCCAAAACCATGTTCTTGTCTCCTTTTTTGCTTATATAAATACATGTCTAAGTTCTTACCTACAGCGACACAGACACTAACGCATCCCTGTGATACCGGCAGTGTCCTTGGAAAACTTGACGTGTACAGTACCGAATAAAATGTATTTTGAATAGGGCAGGAAGAGTGCTCCAGACACAACCACACGGTCAGATCTTCATCGCAAATGTTGTCTTAGAGTATGAATCATTTGGATTTGACCCTAAACGTATGGGTAGCAGGCGGTCCCCTTCACCCAGCAGGGAGTACGGTCGCTTGGACTTTTTCTGCTGGCTGTTTAAACATCAAATGCTGTTAATTCAGAGTGAGGAGAGGCATGGCGAAAGGCTGCCAATTGATGCCTTGCAGATTCTTCAAAAAGGAATGGTTGTCATCTTTCCAGATAGCTGAGAAGAGCTGTATGCTCTGTGCTCTGCTGCTTTAGATATTTAAGTCCTTGGCTTGTGTAGGAGATTGGAACATTTAAATTTGAGCGTGTGGCCAACTGTGCTCTGGGATTTTAATTTTTCCCAGTTAATCAAGTATCTTTGACATCTAGGCAAAAATGCCTCTAGAACATATCTGTAAGAGTTGAATATGAATTGTACAGAGCTTCCCACTTTCTGAAATCCTTTTTATTAGGCCGATTTCAATATACTGAGGTTCCTTTCTCTTCTGCTGTGATGACATTTTTGAGTTAGGAGGAGGTACAGGTATTCAACCATGCAGTGTTCATGGCCTTTCATTCACAAAAATCAAATGGGACTGTGAAAATGGCCCACTGTTGTTCATAATTTTCTTTAAATTGAAGGGGAATGTGGTTTAAAGCGTGTAGTGTAATGCTATTCCGATGAAACAAACGGACACTTCCAATCCGTTACCGGCAAGGCTGTTTTCCTTGTTGAATTTTTACTTTTCACTGGTTTTCCGTTAGTCTGTTCTGCTGCCACACTTTTTTCTGTCTTCATATACCCCGTGATGCCATCCGTAGTGCTGTTGCTTTGATGGAATATATTTCTTAACATGGTGCTGCTTTTCCTGGTTACGTAGTGTTTCATGCAGTGATAGAAACGATTGCTAGGCAGCTCCATCAGATTTTACTGCCTCCATTGCACCTCTTGTTCAGTTTTCTTAAATATCATGCTTCGAAAGCCTCTGTGAGAGGTATCAGCCACATTTCACTTTTGACTCAATTTCCCCTTAGGAAGGTAAAGTGCTTTGGCAGAGGCATACTGTAAGTCAGCAGCAGATCTGAGAATACAACCAGGACTCCTGACTCCCAATCTGGTGCTTCAGACGTGACAGTTCTCCCAAGTAATAAATTGCATCGCAGCATGTTTATGCTCTAAACATTAAAAAAAAAAAAATCAGGTTATTTTCTGCAAGAAACAAAGCTCTATTCCTAATCAAAGTACACTCCTGTGCATAAAATCTACCATTACAGTCTTGGTTTTGTTTCAATTTGAAAAAAAAAAAAAAAGCCCAGGTGGTCTCCTTGCTTGGCAATAACTGGCTCTGTGAGAGGAGAACACTTTTTCAAAAACTGTCCTTGCTGACACGTAATTTGTTTTAATTTCTAGGTGATTACGGACTTGGAAGAGCAGCTGAACCAGCTCAGTGAAGACAATGCCGAACTGAACAATCAGAATTTCTTCCTCTCCAAACAACTGGATGAGGCCTCAGGGGCCAACGATGAGGTGGTCCAGTTGCGAAGTGAAGTTGACCATCTCCGTCGGGAGATCACTGAGAGAGAAATGCAGCTTACCAGTCAGAAACAAGTAAGGCTTGACAAGTCTGGATCAGAGTCTCTTCGTGATAGCTAGCTAACTGTCTGAAAGGCAAAATACTTCACATCTGGAAACCTCTAATTAATATGCTTCTGGGGGCAGTGGCTTAGACCATTTATCGTCTAAGCCTTCCTAGAGCGGTTGAGTGAATGGAAATTTTTGCTATTTCCCATTGTGCTTTTATGCAATTTTATTGAGAAATTTTGCGCTCTGAGGATATACTGTAACTCAGAGTTATTCATTTTAATTTTGCGACCCTGGAAATTTCAGAATTTTCATAATGAGAGAGAACTGACATTAACGGCAACTGCAAGCGAATGTATGGAAGCCTTGAAATAAATGGGTTGTGATTTACCAGCTTATGTTTGCTGCCAATTTGCATGTACTGTAATTGAAATGGTAAGGCTGAAGCTTAAAGTGCACGCTTGATGTGGGATGTGAGAATTGATAGAGGGATTTATTTTTAGACTATGGAGGCCTTGAAGACAACATGTACAATGCTGGAAGAGCAAGTAATGGACTTGGAGGCCCTGAATGATGAACTCTTGGAGAAAGAGCGTCAGTGGGAAGCATGGAGAAGTGTTCTAGGGGATGAGAAGTCCCAGTTTGAATGTCGAGTTAGAGAGTTGCAGAGGATGCTGGATACTGAGAAACAGAGCAGGTCTCTTCCCCCCTCCTCCTCCTTTTATTAACTTCTATGAAAATGCTCTATAGAAGCTGGTACAAAAATTATATTTAGAATAGGATATGGGAGTTGGAACTAAATATAAATTCTTGTGAGGTAGTTCTAAAAATGGTCTCTTAGTTAATAGCCATTCACCAGTGATATTGTTCCTTTTGTTTCTTTGCAAGTGAGCGATTCATGGGGAGTGGTATTTATCATTGTAATTTTATAAAATGTCTTGATTTATTATCTTCTACTTTATTATATGGAAAAATACTCTTTGCTCCTAACTGTTCCCGTGGGGTCTTGAAATTTTCAGGCTGTAGTTCTAGCAGGGGCAGGAATGGGGTTATATAATAGGAAAGTGTTGCAGCGAACAGTCTGGCTTTATAAAATAACATCTTGAATTTGAGGCAAACCCCTGAAAGGGTTCTTGATGCCACTGCATGCTAGGAAGAGGTCAAGCCCAGGAAGGAGTTAGGTAACGTTATTTTCCATTTTAATACAGAGTGAGAGCAGATCAGCGTATTACTGAATCTCGCCAGGTGGTAGAACTAGCTGTCAAAGAACACAAGGCAGAGATTCTAGCCCTCCAGCAAGCGCTAAAGGAACAAAAACTCAAAGCTGAGAGCCTTTCTGACAAGGTAAGTAACTTTCAAACCTAGACTTTCATAATTAGATGAGACACTTTTCTGGAGAGAGAACTTGTAGAAATGTGGTCTTGAGCAGCTTTCTCGAGATGTTAGGGCAAATTACAAAGACTGGAGGTCATAGAATAGAATGCTGTCTTCAAGCCTTGGATTTCCTTTTGAAAAAGACCGAAGCAGAAAGCAGGCTCTGATGGTGCCTGGAGTGCACAAGGAAGTCCTTCAGTAACTTGGTATCTGCGCTGACCAAAGTGTTGTTTGGTTGGTTTTCTCCCTTGATAGTAAGTAAAGGAGAATTGTGTCATTTTCCTTTAGCGTGTGCTCAGTGAAGTTGGATTTTAAGATGCGGAACCCCCTATCTGTTAGTGTTCAATGTTGTTCTGACCATCTATCCCACCTGCCTAGCTCAATGACCTGGAGAAGAAGCACGCTATGTTGGAGATGAACGCGCGCAGTTTACAACAGAAGCTTGAGACGGAAAGGGAGCTCAAGCAGAGGCTTCTGGAGGAGGTAACCTTGGAAATCCATGTTATAACTTCAGGAGGTTCCACCTCTTGGAGGCAGGGGGGGCAGCAGTGTGATTAGCAGGGTTACATGTCCCTCCTTCTATATAACTGGGGAGACTAATGAAGTCAGAGGTTTGGTTTTCATTTAAGACTTCACGATGTGTGGGGCCGTGTCATAGAATCATAGAATGGTTTGGGTTGGAAGGGACCTTAAAGATCATCTAGTTCCAACCCCCCTGCCATGGGCAGGGACACCTTCCACTAGACCAGGTTGCTCCAAGCCTCATCCAGCCTGGCCTTGGACACTTCCAGGGATGGGGCATCCACAGCTTCTCTGGGCAACCTGTTCCAGTGCCTTCCCACCCTCTCTGTGAAGAATTTCTTCCTTATATCTGATCTAAACCTCCCTGCTTTCAATTTGTACCCGTTACCCCTTGTCCTGTCAACTGTCAGGACCCGTTACCTCTTGTCCTTGACACTGTCCCTGTGTCAGGGAGCAGAAGTGAACTGCTCCTCAAGGGAAGGTGACGGCAAGTCAGCCTTGCAGCCAGCGGGCACCGCCCCGCAGCACCTGAACAAGAGGAGCAGAACAGGTTTGGGGAAGGTCGCCAGGATCAGCCAGCGGCACAGCGGTCATTACAGAAGCCTGTAGTGATGAGGCACATCCTGGGTCAGGTTTGCAAGGCAAGGCCTCTGCCCAGGCACAGTGTTCCTACAACACAGCTCTGACCAGACCAAGCGTTAGGACGGCCGCGTGAGAGCAGCTCTGGAGCCGGTGTGCAGAGGGTGCATGGGGGGAGGCCCCAGGTGAGGCTGTGCACGACCCTTTTCGTAATGCAGCTTGGCTCACAGAGGTCTGATCCAAGCCTACGTGCCCACACCGTACCAGCAGGCACCACTGAGTGCAGGCAGCCAGACCTGGGCAGCGAGGGAAGAGGCTGCAGAGGAGGATTTCAGGGGAAGGGTGGTTACATGGGGGAATTAGAGCC
This sequence comes from Eurypyga helias, assembly GCF_000690775.1. Taxonomy (NCBI): domain Eukaryota; kingdom Metazoa; phylum Chordata; class Aves; order Eurypygiformes; family Eurypygidae; genus Eurypyga; species Eurypyga helias. The sequence continues at coordinate 16,972 of NW_010243062.1, read as the reverse complement.
TTTTGGTGTACCTGGGGTGCTGAGAAGTTCTCCCAGAGCTGAGAAGTCCACTGTGCATCACAGTGAAAGATTTCAGGCTCTTGCTTTATAACGTGAGCTTAATGGTTTTCAGACTCAGGGACTTTCTCATCAAGAAGGAATAAAACCTGAAAGAATTAGGAGGAGCTGATCATGTGCCCTTTTCTGCTGTTAGCTGGAGACAAAGATGTGAACCACTGGACATAATTTTCCTTATCTCCTATGATTTTAGAGGCAGGAGTTTATCCTGGCTTATAGGAAAGTTGTTGTTTGGGGTTTTTTTCAGTTACAGAGTGCTGAGATGGTGCCTGGGGATTGTGTAGAGAAAATGGCATCGAGAAATTCGTAACAACAGTGACAAGATCTTAAATGCTTAGAAAAGCAAATAATTCGAACATGCAGTCGAAAGAAAGGGTGTTTGCAAATTAATATAGATACACGACACAGACACGCTTGTTTAGTCATCATGCCTTCTGGAAGGAAGGAAAGCTTCTAGAATATTGCAATTTTCCGCCTTTTAAAGAATTGTCTGTTTACTTCTAAGTTCTGCCTCGCTGCTTATTTTACAAGAGTGATAACGTTTAGTAGCTTTTATTTAAAAACAAGCCAGCAACCAGACCAAAACACTGGCGTGCGTCTTCCTGTTAACAGCAGGCAAAGCTGCAGCAGCAAATGGATCTGCAAAAGAATCACATCTTCCGCCTAACTCAAGGTCTGCAAGAGGCTCTGGATCGAGCAGATCTTCTGAAGACGGAAAGAAGTGACCTGGAATATCAGCTGGAAAACATTCAGGTGAGGGTGAGGAAACAGTGGGCAGGACTCTGCTCCCCATCCTAAACCCCCCACTCCCCTGTGGGGTTTTCTGTTCCTGTGTGCCGCTTTCCCTGCACTGTTTTTCAGCTCCGATCTGCTACTGAGTTTCTTCTATTAAGATGAAATTTCTGTTCGTGTGCGTGGTTCACAGGTTCTCTATTCCCATGAAAAAGTGAAAATGGAGGGCACTATTTCTCAGCAAACCAAACTCATCGATTTCCTGCAGGCAAAGATGGACCAACCAGCGAAAAAGAAAAAGGTGGGTGAAAAAGGTTGAGAGGCACTGGTCTGCGATCAGTTACGTGCTGTGTATTCAGGAGATTCGGTTCTCTCTCTGCGTAACACCAGTGTGTCCTCGGTGGAGAGCGTTCTGAGGCGCTGGACACAAACCTTACTAGGCAGAATGTGCTCTTTGTGGCTTTTCCAGTGTTTTGTCACGCCTGCAGTACTAGGTTACGACCCAGTAGCTACACGTCAGTGAGGCTGTAGGAATACAGCATTTTACCCATGCTTTCTTTTTTTAATGGTAAGTATGTATGTGCGTATGAACATATTGTGTATCCAGTGTGGTTGTCTTGTAGCTACAGCATAGGATTGATTAGTCAGGCCGTGTGACTCGTGTCACATCTTTGTCACAAGCCATTCTGTCATTTTGAATTAAGTGATTTAATTTTAACCACATATTTTGAGATCCTCGGTTTAGATGCTTTCGGAAACTCAAGGTGTGGGTACTAACAGGTAACATATGTCCCTCTTTAAACTAATCCGTAGGTCAACATCTTCTCCCCAGGGAGAACTAAAAATCCGTCCTTACGCGTGTCAGAATTACCGTTAGGCCCTCTGGCCGGACTGCCACTAGCTAGTTTCACTTTGCCTAGTTTAAGCCATCTCTTACTAGGAGTTAGGAGTTGTCTGTGTGTTTCTGTTGCTAGGGCCTGTTTAGTCGGCGGAAAGAGGACCCTTCTTTACCCACACAGGTTCCCCTGCAATACAATGAGCTGAAAGTGGCACTGGAGAAGGAGAAGGCTCGTTCTGCTGAGCTGGAGGAGGCTCTACAGAAAACACGCATTGAGCTCAGATCTGCTCGTGAAGAAGGTAGGGGTTAACAGAAAAGGTGAATCTGGAAGGAGCGCACGTTTTTGGTCTGAGTGTGCCTTTAATTGTGTGCCCCTGTAGCAGTATCAGATGTTGTTTAGTTCTTACCTGCTGCTGGGAAGATGCAGCAAGGCTACGCCGTTTTCTGCGGGTCGTAACCGCTGACGTGTACACAGAACCGCTGCTGTGAACTCGAGTTTCCTGCTGGTGGTGTTAATGAGTGGCATTTGTCTCATCTATAGCTGCTCATCGGAAAATATCAGACCACCCTCACCCATCTACGCCGGCCACAGCCAGGCAGCAGATCATCATGTCTGCCATAGTCCGCTCGCCGGAGCATCAGCCTACTCCGATCAGCTTGCTCGCTCCGCCCTCCAGTCGCAGGAAGGAATCTTCCACACCAGAGGGTAGGCTCTTGGGGAACTCTTCTCTTACTGGGTTTCTCTCTGCTGTTCCGACGCTATCTCATTTTTTTTAAATTTCAAAATGAGATTTTTTTCACAATGGGGATATCAGATGATAAGTCTTGCTTTCATTTTTGGTTTAAAATTCTCTGTTTGGATTAAGTAATTTATTTCTGAAAACCTCAGCAATAAGGGAATTATTAGCATGAATTATTTTTTTCCCAAGGGAGTAGGTTTTCTGTACCACTCTCTGCATGGATCAAGAGGCTTTATGGCCATTTCCTTAGCAGTTAACACTTTCACTGGTCTAAACTGCAGGTCTGTTCTGCTCAGCAGAACATTTCTATCAAGACCTTTTGGTACAGGGAAAAGGCATTGGTAAGGCATAAAAGGAAGATGCCAGCTCAATGATGACACTGATACCCTGTAACTAGAAAAAGGGCATCCTTGAGAATGCAGGGGAGAGGATCATCAGGGAAAACTAAAGGATTGGGGGCTCTGCTCATTTTTCCTTAGCTAAGCAGTATTCCAGAGTGAATGTTGAACCCGGAGACTCTGAACTAAAGCCTCCATCCAGCATTTGGCTGGAAAAAGCCAGAACCCACAAACTGGCCCAGCCGTCGCAGGGAGCTGGTGAGGCACCGAGTGCTCTGAGGGTGGGTAATGTCAGCAGGGGAAGATGTCCTCGGAGATGGATCATGGGCGAGGAGGAGAATCGTGTTCAATATAGCTGCGCTAGCAGGGATTTGAGGTCTGCTTCAAGATGTGCTGGCACTGGTGGTTAGCATGAGGCTGCACGAGGAAGGCCTGCTGTCTATTGATGACAACAGCAAAGGTGTTGAAGGGTTTGTCAGCTGCAAGCGAAATGGAGAGATTACTTTAACACGCTGTGGGAACTGGAGCTGAGCGCAGACTTGAAGTTTAGAGGGTTTGATTGACATCCTCTCGCTACGCCAAACATTAGCCATTTGGGTTCTGCAGTCTGTTCCCCAGCGGCACGTTCGGTGCATCTGTGTGAGGTAATTACTGAGGTGGTAATGTGGCTTAAGCTTCGCAGATTGGAAAGG
>NW_010243062.1:0-13561 GCF_000690775.1 Eurypyga helias | reverse complement strand
GTCTTTGACACAGCTGTCGTTGATGTTTACTACCTGGGCCTTAAAATGCCAAAACTTACTATGATTTTCATCCTGGTAATAAATGTTGTCCCTTCCAGAGTACAGCCGACGCCTGAAAGAGCGAATGCACCACAACATCCCACATCGGTTTAACGTGGGGCTAAACATGAGAGCAACAAAATGCGCGGTGTGCCTGGATACTGTGCACTTCGGACGGCAAGCATCCAAATGTCTCGGTAAGAGCAGAGCGCGTCGTAAAGCCGCACTGGACGGCAGGATGCAAGAGCATCAGCTGGCTAGAACAGATTTACTGTGAAAGCTGAAGAAAGGGCCAAGTATGGAGACTCTGAAACTAGTTGGGGCAAACATTCTACATTAGAGACCATCTGGTTGTTTGGAGTAGAAGGAGATTCTCGGAACAGCTGGGGTTTGTGTGTTAGAAGTTGAGACAGCTGTGTCATGATTTTTTTTTTTTTGTCATTTAACATAAGTTTTTCTCTGTCCTTTTGTCAGAATGCCAGGTGATGTGTCACCCAAAATGCTCCACTTGCTTGCCAGCTACTTGTGGACTGCCAGCAGAATACGCCACGCACTTCTCTGAAGCGTTCTGCCGGGATAAAATGAATTCTCCTGGTCTGCAGCTGAAGGAGCCGAGCAGCAGTCTACGTCTTGAGGGATGGATGAAAGTGCCAAGGTACGAACACGAATCTTGGTGCCGTTATCAGGAGCTGAAACATCTGGAACAGTTCCTTATATTACCCTGGCTTTTACAATGTGATAATCCATACATGCCTGTTACAATTACTTATTACCACTGAAATGTGTCTTTCTAGGAGTTGCATGCTTGCTTTATTCAGAATCCAAGCAGAAAATCCAACATGTCTTTGCTTATTTTCTTCAGGAATAATAAACGTGGGCAGCAGGGCTGGGACAGGAAGTATATTGTCCTGGAGGGAACGAAAGTGCTCATTTATGATGCGGAAGCAAGAGAAGGTAACAGCTTTTTCAAGGAGAAATTTTTTTTTTAACCTTCAGATATTGTTTGGTGAGTTGGGAGGCTTAAAGATTGTGACTGGCCATTTGCTGTGGCCATGCCCAGTTTACCTAAATCTTCTGTAATAAGGCAACGTTGTTGTTTTGCTAGATCATAGAATCACGGAATGGTTTGGGTGGGAAGGGCCCTTAAAGACCATCCAGTCCCACCCCCTGCCATGGGCAGGGACACCTTCCACTAGACCAGGTTGCTCCACGCCTCATCCAGCCTGGCCTTGAATGCTTCCAGGGATGGGGCATCCACAGCTTCTCTGGGTAGTTTTACTAGCTGGTATGTCGTGATAATCCAGCTGTGAAACATCCCGCGTGCACCCACTTCATTCTGCTATCGCAGTCGCTGTCTTGCTATTTACTTGTTTGTTCTCTCTTAATCTGTCTCCCTGTTGTCCTGCAGCTGGACAGAGGCCTCTGGAGGAATTTGAGCTCTGCCTTCCCGATGGTGACGTAACTGTTCACGGAGCTGTAGGAGCTACTGAACTTACCAATACAGCAAAGACAGGTGAGAATCTTACGTAGCTGCGGTCAAATGGATTTCATCTGGCTTGCCGTCAGTCGGCATTCTGTTTGGCTGAACAGAATTTTTTCCCTTTAACTTTCACTCTGTAACTGTGTAATTTTGAGGTCACCTCTATCCGAACTGGGTGAATAGGTCAGTCATCTAGATCTAGTTACACATGGGCGGTCGCTTCTGTCATGGTGGTTGAACTGTGAATATGATCGTCAAACCAAATGGAAGTGAATTTTAAGAGTTTTGTAACGTACTAAAAGTACTCGGTTTATTTAACTTTCTTCTCTCAGTGCTCTCTATCAAGTGTGAAGTGTCATAATTCATGCCACCACTGTGCTCTAACCAGAAAGTCATTAACCTAGAAATACTGTGGGGTGTATACACTCTCTTATCATGAAAAAATGTCGATGTTTCGATTTGTATGTATTGAAGAGAACTGATGAAAAGATTATGTATGTCATGACTTTAACATTAAAGGATACAGCGTGTTAAAAACAAAGGTTTCCATAACCAATTTTTACAGACTTTTCTTGAACAGTATAGGGAAAACTTTAGTCAAGTGGCTGGTTTTGTTTTTTTGCTCACAACGGTATTTCTTTCTCTTGAATAAAAGGCAAGAAATTATTTTTATTTAATAGAGACAGGTGGTATGTCTGGATTGCATACATCCAGCTAATACTGAGCTTTAAGTAGCTAGCCTGTGCAGGACCTGTAAAGGAGAAACCTATGTATAAATTGCCATGGTAACACATCATGATAAATGCAACTTCTCTCCAATGAGGCTGAAAGGTGTTGATTTTAAGTCCACTGACAATATTCCAAAAACTAATCTAAGTCTTATTCTATCTATATAACATCTCAGATGTGCCATATATCCTAAAATTGGAGTCTCATCCACACACCACTTGCTGGCCTGGTAGAACACTCTACCTGTTAGCACCCAGCTTCCCTGACAAACAGCGCTGGGTCACAGCACTGGAATCAATAGTGGCAGGTGGGAGAGTTTCCAGAGAAAAAGCTGAGGCTGATGCTGTGAGTATAAAAGTTTCATTTAATAATAAAATATTCTGGGAGGGAGCAGAGTTTTGAAAAGTAATTTTTCGGTATTTGAGATGCTGAGGTGTGACTGAAGGTAAGTTTTTGCTTCTGCCTTACGCCGTACAAGATGCGTACCAGGAAAGGACTTCATCAGGAGGCGGCTGCTCTGTGTTACAGCACCCTTCTCTAGTCTTGGGGGGTATAGCAAGAGGATCCCAAAATTATCTCTCTAATTCCAGCAAATGGAAAAGGAAGAAAGAGCTGTTAGGACATGGTTTAAATCCAAACTCAAAATGTGCCCTATCAAGTGAGCAAACCTTAGGACGGAACAAACAAACAAGCACAATGCTCCCTCCTCTCCCATTCTTATGGAGTTGGGATTTTTGTTTCCTGGGGTGCAGGTGTGTGTGTTTCAGGTTAAGTTGTATTCCTGGTAAGAAAAAGAGGCTAAATGGGTTCGTTTCGGTTTTGGGTAGCCATTTTTACCACTGGTGCACTGGTAACTGTGTTCTGCCAAAGGGAGATTTGGGTCTGTGACACTGCAGATCAGGATGTTGGCTCTGGAGGCAGGAGTATCTGACTAGCAGGACATCATCTCTCTCCTCAGGCTAGCGTTCCTTTTGTCTCTGAGGAAAATACACACTCCCACCAATACTTGGGGTTTTTTCTAATCCATCCCCTAGGAAAATTTCACCACTCCACTGCAGGAGGCTGGGGGGAATGGGAAGGATAGGGACGACAGTAGGTTCTGTCCGAGTCTAGCTTAATTGTGATCAGTTTGCCTGACTTTCAGGTAGATAACAGTTTACTAATTCTTTTGTAGGTGCTATCCCTGTGGTTTTTATCTCTCTGAGTTAAAGAAATCTGTGCCAAGCTTTTTGCCTGTCTGAAATGATGACCTTACATTGTTAAAATACTGACAGAGAAAGAGATAGATAATGGTTAACTCAGCAACGCCGAATCTCGTTGTCATTTGCAGAAATTGCTCGGAAACTCCCTGCTGAAGCTGGAGGGTGAAGACCGCCTGGATATCAATTGCACAATGCCCTTCAGTGACCAGGTAATGGTAATGTTCAGCTGGGCCTTGCCGACTACTGGACATTTCATTTGGGGAACAGAAATCTTAAGAGCAGTAAGGGTAGTTCTGTGCTTGTTTGTTGGTTTGGTTCTTCTCTTCGCTGGTAACCAGTATCGTCCACATTTGCTCTTGGAGCATTCCTTCTCCTCCTCACGTAGTGCTATTTCCATTTCTTCCCATTGTCACTGTAGGTAGTACTGGTGGGTGCAGAAGAAGGTCTCTATGCCCTGAATGTACTGAAGAATTCCTTAACGCACATCCCAGGAATGGGTGCTGTCTTCCAAATTCACCTCATCAAGGATCTGGAGAAGCTACTGATGATAGCAGGTGGGGAGGAGGCTGTTTGTTACCATTTGTCCTGCAGTAGCCGTATGGAAATCGCTAGGAGCACTGTAGTGCCAAGGGGCCAGGCTTTCCCACGGATCCATCAAAGGCTTTCCTCTTTTTTATCCGTGTATTGTCAGGAGTCGATGACTGGGGTTAACACGGTGTTGCCTGAGGTTGCCTTGTAAAGGAATAGGTGAATGAAGGCTCAGTTACACCTTCACAGGGAAGTGATTTCTCAGTTCCCAAAGCTGAGGGAGGGAAGAACGAGAGAAAAAACACATCGAGGGGTTACTTGTCGCTTTAAGTTCAGTTTTTGAACGTGCTGAGTTGATCAGGGAGTGAGCATCTCTCCTCCTGACCACTGCATCCTTTCTTTTTAACACAGCGAACGAACTGAGGAACATGACGCAGTCGCTGTGCTGAACATTAGGCCCTATCTTGGTCTGAAAGCCCAAATTATCAGGTGTCTGACGTTTGTAGGGAATGGAAAACAAATTTTCTCCTTGTGTTTGTTCCGCTTTTTTTTTTTCCCCTTGTAGAAACGTAAGCTGTCGGTGCTTTATTTGTTTCAGGGTGATAGGGGAAAAACACCACTGGAAAAAGGAAAGCTCACACAGAATTAGGAGAAGGCTATGTTACTGGATCGCTGGACATCTGAGGGGAACTGGGCTTGCTCCGTAATGCGGTTCATTCGGGCACTTCTCGGGAAGCTGTTGTCGGTTCTGTTGGCACAGACAGGCTAAAGCACCTTTTTCTTTAGGGAGTTCTGCAGGGTAAAATGAAACTTCCTGGCCAGTTTTGACTAGTGTCCTAATGAAGCCACTGTAATTGTGTTCTACTAGGCCTTAGCGACGCTAATAATGCACGGAGAGAATGGGTGTTCTCCCCGTGGATTCGCTGCCTGTTGTGCAGTCGGGTTTTGTAAGTTTGCTTTTGATAGGAATAACATGGGATGAATTCTACATGGTGCCTTGTGACTGTTACCACAGTAACAGCCTGTGGTGATAAGCTGCTGCTTAGGTAACAGAAGAGACTTTTGTAGAGAATAAGGGAGTTTTCCCTTGATGAAACGTTACCATTTTTGTTTCCAGGAGAAGAAAGGGCTCTGTGTCTTGTTGATGTAAAGAAAGTGAAGCAATCTCTAGCCCAGTCTCACCTCCCAGCCCAGCCTGATATCTCACCAAATGTCTTTGAGGCTGTCAAAGGATGCCACCTTTTTGCTGCTGGCAAGGTAGGATACAGCTCCCTCCTGTCCCCAAGCCACCCTTTAGACCACACTGGTTTAATATTGACATAAGCCTCTTCCTTTCACTGGCAACAAATCCAAGGTCTCTGTGCTCGTTTTAAATCTTCTTCTACAAATAACAAGAGCATAGGGGCTGCAGAGAGGCTGAGCTGGAGACAGCACGGAGTATCGACTCCTAATACAAGTAATTTGGTCAGGATGACAGGATGGCACGGCCTAAACTGCTACGTCATAAGAAGTACAGCTTAGGGCAGTATAACCGCTTCCTCACAGTTGACTTCAATTTTGCGATTTACAGTCAGCGAATTCCAGCCACTGTGTGTTCTGGAACGGCACGTTAACAGGTTCCAGGCAGGCAAATTTCCTGACGTGTTTGCCTCGCTCGATAGCGCTTGGTATTACGTTCATTCCCAGGTTTGGTACGAACAGCAAAAATTCTCATTGACAATTACTTCTGGAGACTACTCAGCTAACAGACTGAGCGCCCTTCATTTCAAAGGGATGTTAAAGATAGCAGTTTCAGGGGTTAAGGTTTTGACCCAACCCATTTGAATTTCTTATCCCTTTTAATGAAACGTTCTTCCTTGGAAAACCTTCGATTTCCTTTTTTATTAGCTTCTTTCAGCTATAAAAGAAATCACAGAAGCGGTTCAAATTCACGTTCTCTTCTGAGAACGTGAAGAGACTTTTCATCATTTCACTAATGCTCAATAAATACCCTCCATAAAACGTACTTGCTTACCTCTGCAAAGCCTTTTTTGTGGCAAGACGTACTCAGACCCGTTTCACGCGCTCGGCACCAGAACTGATTCCATCACTCGTAATCTTCCTCGCAGGTTGAGAACGGCCTCTGTATCTGCGCAGCCATGCCCAGCAAAGTGGTGGTTCTGCGATACAACGAGAGCTTGAGCAAGTTCTGCATCAGAAAGGTAAGCGCAGACGTTCCCTTCCATAGCTACGGTAATTCACACAGTGCGCTAAGGCTTTGCTGAGGAGAAAACACCTTCAACCTTTTTCCCTGCATAAGAACGTTTGTTTGCCAGCTGGGATGAAAACAAATTGCTACGTGCGCTGACTGAAATCGGAGTAGGCAGCGATTTCCGTGAATAAGAGCTGGCATGTTTGGAGATAGAGAACAGAACTGATTTTTTTTGAGTTACTGGACTCGGCTGTAATCATATCCTCGCTTATTTACCCAAAAAAGGCTTGCTTCTTAGTTACCCAGCAGTGTTCCCTCACCTCTGTTGTTACGGATTTCTCCAAATGACTTCTCTCTCCTTCGCAATTAAGGAAGCAGCGGGGATCTGAATTTGCTGCGCCAGTGCAAATCAAAGTGTGTTTGGTGTTACTCCATCCCAGGACAGGCAGCAGTTTGCCACATGTACCGATAGGCGTGTGCTGTCTCCTGGCCAGCAACCGAGGCAGCTCTCGCATGGCTCTGTGTTCACCCCCTCTGTGTCACCCCCTCGGCCGGCACCACCCGTGCTGGGCAGCACTGGCAGGCCTTCGGCGTCCTTCAGCCGTGCACGGGTGTGAAGAGCACAGCTGCTGCACTCTCCCTCAGCCAGCCAGCTGCAGGCAGAAAGCACTCCGAGTGTCTGACCCACTAGGCCTCTTGCAGATGAGCCTGGTGAATTGTCATGAATAAATCTTACATGCTCAGAAAAACCCCAGAGTAACCATAGAATCACAGAATGGTTTGGGTTGGAAGGGACCTTAAAGCCCATCCAGTTCCAACCCCCCTGCCATGGGCAGGGACACCTTGCACTAGGCCAGGTTGCTCCAAGCCTCATCCAGCCTGGCCTTGGACACTTCCAGGGATGGGGCATCCACAGCTTGTCTGGGCAACCTGTCCCAGTGCCTCCCCACCCTCTCCAGGAAGAAATTCTTCCTGATATCCAATCTAAACCTCCCCACTTTCAGTTTAAACCTGTTACCCCTTGTCCTGTCACTACAGGCCCTTGTAAAAAGTCCCCCCCAGCTGCCGTGTAGCCCCTTCAGGTACTGGAAAGCTGCTAATAGGGATCTCTCCTCAGGATAAAGAGCCTTAAAATGGGCTGGTACCCAGAAACTCATGTCCTCTCCAATTCACAAATTACCAGACATTCAGGTCAAACCCCGTGAGCTTCTGTAGGTCACTCTGAAGGCACCAGTTCAATTCTCAGCTTGACTGAGGCTTGAATCCCCACGGAGCGCTGCACTGGCACTGCCGTGAGGAAGCGGAGTCGGCACAGTAGTTTGGATGCTGGCCTCCTCCAAAGGGAAGACACGTTTGATGGAGAAGATCTTGACACACACAGTGTGGATGCCAGCAAACCTGGAACACCTACCAGCATTGTAGCCGGTACCAATTTGCTCACGGCGGAGCCGCAGCCGGCAGGAAACACCGCAGATGCGCAGTCACCGTCCGCGCTTCGCGCTGCCATTCACCCCCCGCAGCGTCCAGGGCCTACATGCAAAACATGCTAAGGCGTGCTTTAGAAGGCAGGTTTTTCTCATCCTCACTCACCCAGACAACTCAGTTTAGATCCTGACGAGATGGCAGCGAGCCCAGAATATGCTCTTCTGTTCTCTCAACTAGATTTCCAGATAAACTAGGAGTTATGCAAGGAATCTTGTCCTCGGAAGATCTGGGGATCTGGGTGTTGTCAGGCTAACCTGCAGAGCTGCCCTGGCCGTTGAGTCACAACGCAGATGGTGGTGGATGACGTGTGTGACATTGTGCGAAGAAGGAAGGAAGGTTGTGTATGTCTGTCTGCCTTTCCTTAAGGAGCTGTCGAGTCAATTCCTCAAGTGTTAACAGCAGAGATGCTCTAGCGGGCCGATTCCTCCTCTCGGGAGAATCATGGTCAGGACATGCCTCCTGACTAGAGTTTTGCCCCGTGGGTTATAACGAGTTTGGGACTTGACTGGGGTCAAACCTGCTGTAGTTGTCTTAGGATCTTCTGTCTGCCTTTCTAGCAGCTGCTCTGATTCCTGGTGACTTCCAGTCTCGGAAGTGATTGCTCTAGTACAGCTCCTCTGGAGTTGGGCAGCTTTGACTGATGGACTTCCAAGTGACCAGTCCGTGATTCAACCCTAACTGTGCAGTCCTGCTCTCCTGTCATCTCCGGACGCTGTTCAAGTGGTCACTGGCATGGCTGTGGCCCGTTCTAAGCAGGGACCCACTCCCTACCGCTACGGAGCAGAAGAGTAGCTCCCAGAATAAGCGTATTCTTCCAAAAGGACTGTTAGGGTCAGCACCTGGGGTTGAGCTGATATGCAAGTCCATATTCAAGCAAGTGTCACTTCCAACAAACAAAACCCTTTCTTCTAGCAAGATGCTTTTCCACGTTCTTTTGAGAGAGTGTTAGTGACCCTGAGGTTGCTGTCTCTCCCTTTGATAGAGAGAAATGTGTCAACACGTAATCCTCCAGAGCAAGCCAGCCCTGTAAGCTGTTAGAGGGAACTAATATTGGTCCATACTTTCCTCTTTTCCAGGAGATCGAAACCTCTGAGCCTTGCAGCTGCATCCACCTGACCACCTACAGCATCATCATCGGCACCAACAAGTTCTATGAAATTGAGATGAAGCAGTACACGCTGGAGGGTAGGAGACGTTCCCCCAGGAGCGCACCGAACGCTCCATGTGGTCTTTTGGTGGGGCTTTCTGAAGCAGTCGAGGAGAAAAAAATTTGGTGGGGATCAAGCTGGTTTTCCCCGTTCTGTTTGCAGAGTTTCTGGATAAAAACGACCACACGTTGGCCTCTGCTGTGTTCGCCGCTTCCACCAACAGTTTCCCAGTCAGTATCATCCAAGTGAACCCAGCGGGGCAGAGGGAGGAGTATCTGCTGTGTTTCCATGGTATGTGCCGGGGGGTGGCTGTTCTCCGGCTGCTCCCCTCCGGGGGCGAGCTGTCAGGCAATACCTAGCTCTGTTGTAGAGGAGCGCCGGGCCGAGCAGGCTTCCGAGTGCCGGGTAACGAAGAGTTGGTGAAGGCTGAACCTTCGAGCCCTGGGAGAGCTGCGGCCGGTGGTTTAAGCCGTGGGATGCACAGGGCGCGGGCACCGACAGCGCTTGCTGCTGCGGTCTGCTGAGGGGTGTGTGGTCAGCCTGCTTCTGGCTTCAGAGCTCTGCCTGCCGGTGATCAGTTGCCAGCTGCCAGCCTCTGTGCCTGAAGGGAAGGGATTGCAGCCCACGGGAAGTGCAGACTGGTGTTTGATTATCCGGATCAGGGAGTTAAGGGGCTTTTCAAACTTCCCCTTTCTTGTCTGGTTTCCATACAGACAGGTGAGACTCTTTAATCTCTTCTTGTGACGAAAGGAGAGGGTGTTGGGTCTTGTATGGCTGCTCTTGTTGGCCCTCTAGGATAGCGTCATGGAAATGCACGGCAAGGCTTCCAAAGCCCACTAGCAGTAGTGCTGGGTGAGTTACAGCAGGATCCTCACAGTCTCCCAACTTAGATTGAGTAATAACCTTACCTTAATTGGAATAGTGAGGCCTGGAACTGCAGCACCGTTTGGTGCTGAAAGCAATCTCCAGCCAGTTCTACGTCAGTTTGAGTCGTTCACGGCACTCTAGGATTTGCGAAGCAGGAAGCTCCCTGTCCCCGCCAAACCCTCCCCCTGGGTTACCTCTGTGCCTTCGGGAAGAAACGAGTGAAATCCAGGCGCACGCTCGTGACACGACGTTACGTTTCTTGGCAGAGTTTGGCGTCTTTGTGGATTCCTACGGAAGACGCAGTAGGACGGATGACCTGAAATGGAATCGCTTGCCCTTAGCCTTTGGTAGGTGTCGAGGGACGTTCGCTTGTGTTATGGAAATTACTGAAACCAGGAGGTGTCGTGGGACGGGTATTCTTCACTCAGCGCTTCTGTTTCCTCTTCCCTCTCCCAATTCTCCCAGAAACTGTGGAGACGTTGCCGTGATTTAAGACCATTGTAAATCCTAAAAAAAAAACTAAGGCAAAGTTGTATTTCCTTAATGTTCCCAGTCTGGCAGGGATTGAACTGGCTGGTGGGATTTTTAACAATGCTTGGAAGCTTCTGAAATAGTCAGGAATATGGAACGTCAGCGCGGTACCCTCGGGCCTTTCGCACACCTAATGGGATTTTGTTCCGTTAGCAGGCTGCTTTTAATGCCTTTTTCTTGATGCTTTGGTTGGTAAAATTCTCGAGAGACGGCTAGTTTCAAAGCAGCAATCCTTTGAGCCTGCAACTCCCTCCTCAGTAACAGTCTCTGTCCTCTTACGGAAAATACATTCCCTTGCTTTTCCCAGGGGACTGAGGCTCTGCCGTGCTCGCTGGTGCTTGTTAGAAGTTTTTAACAGGGTTTTATTTTGTGTTTTTCCTTCCTCTGCGCTGCCCCCTCAGCCTACAGGGAGCCCTATCTCTTTGTGACCCACTTCAATTCCCTTGAAGTGATCGAGATTCAGGCACGCGCTTCTCTGGGGTAAGTGGTTCTTTCCATTCCTTCCAGCAGCAAGCGCTGCGGGAATGTCTGTACTGGCCGGGAAAAGGTACAGGCTTGTCATTGTAATGCCCATTTCCTGCAATTCTGCCCAGAACTCCAGCACGAGCCCACTTGGAGATACCAAATCCGCGGTATCTAGGGCCTGCAATTTCATCTGGAGCCATCTACTTGGCCTCCTCCTACCAGGACAAATTACGGGTGATTTGCTGTAAGGGCAATCTCGTGAAGGAGACCAACAACGAGCAGCACCACAGAGGATCCTCCGCCACGCGCAGGTACGATGAAGTCCGGGCGTTACGGTCCTCCTGCGCCCTGCGAGCAGGCTTCCCGCCGGATGGCCCTAAGGGGGTGCCCTTGTCCCGCTCTTAGTGCTAGAGGCTGGCATCTGCCGGTTGTAATGCCAGGGCGGAATGAGGAGCCGAGTAACGGTGTTTTAAAATCCAGCAGGCGAGGAGTCATTAACTGTCGGAATGTGTGGGTAGTGGCCTCCACGAATGCTCTGGGCTCTTCAGCCGGTTTGTTTTACGTTGATACAGCTGTGGCTCAGAGCTTGCTGGCTTCGATGCTCCTGCTGGGACACCAAACACTGACTGTGACCATCTCTAAAGCAAGAGCCCCTTTCTCCTAGATTACGAGCCTGTTGCACAGACACGACTTAGGTTACCCGTTTGTTAGTCACAGAATCACAGAATGGTTTGGGTTGGAAGGACCTTAAAGATCATCCAGTTCCAACCCCCCTGCCATGGGCACGGACACCTTCCACTAGACCAGGTTGCTCCAAGCCTCATCCCGCCTGGCCTTGGACACTTCCAGGGATGGGGCATCCACAGCTGCTCTGGGCAACCTGTCCCAGTGCCTCCCCACCCTCTCCGGGAAGAACTTCTTCCTGATGTCTAATCTAAACCTCCCCACTGTCAATTTAACCCCGTTCCCCCTTGTCCTGTCACTACAGGCCCTTGTAAAAAGTCCCCCCCAGCTTCCTTGTAGCACCCCCAGGCACTGGAAGTTGGAATAAGGTCTCCCCGGAGCCTTCCCTTCTCCAGGCCCAACAAGGCGCTTGCCAGCGTGGCTGATGTGCCGAGTGCAGCTCTCGGCCCCTTTGGAGTTTGGCTCAGGGAGGTCTGATGCTCTTTCACCTGAACGCTGCTGGGTGTTGGGGGAAAGTTACATTTTTTTGCTAAAAGAAAACGTAACGTGAGGTTTTTGTCGCTCAGCGGTTCGCGTCCGTTATTTTTGAATGACAGCAGCCCTAACAAGAGAGGCCCGCCCACATACAACGAGCACATCACCAAGCGGGTAGCGTCGAGCCCAGGGCCGCCGGAAGGTCCAAGCCACCCTCGAGAGCCAAGCACACCTCACCGGTACCGCGAGGGGAGGACAGAGCTGCGGAGGGACAAGTCACCTGGGCGACCGCTGGAGAGGGAGAAATCTCCCGGCCGGCTCCTGAGCACCCGCAGAGAAAGGTCCCCCGGAAGACTCTTCGACGAGAGCAGCCGAGGACGAATGCCCGTGAGTGGTGCCAGAACTCCTCTTGCTCAAGTCAACAAGGTGAGTCGGGAGCCCGGAGAACCGCTGTGTTCCCAGGAGCAGGGAACTGCGGAAGGGCTGATGGCACTGGGAAGGACGAGAGCGCACCCAGTCTCGCCCCGCAGCTGCTACCGCAGCAGAGCAGGGAGCGTGCAGTGCGCCGGCCGGCGAGCACCTGTGCCCCCGGGCTGCTTCTGTAACTGCAGAAGCGGCTGGAGTCTGGGACAGGCCACGGCCCCCAGAGCCGAAAGCGAAGGTGTGTTTACCGCCAGAAGTGATTTGAGGCCTTGAGGGGGACAGTGTGTGGAGGAGGGGAGGTGGGAGCCTGCTGCCTTCAGGGCGATGCTGACAGGACCCGTTGTCAGAGGTTTCGGAATTCTGCCACCTGAGGCAGGCACAGGGCGCTGGAGCAGCGCCGGGAGGAGGCACGGCTGCCGGCCCCCGCGCGTGCGAGACAAAGCCGTGCGCCTGGTAACTCTCGCTGCATTTCCCTGCCAGGTCTGGGACCAGTCTTCAGTGTAAGTCTCAGCTCCAGAGCGTTACTCGTCTTGACCTGCAGGAAACAAAAGGAAATGGACTGAGTACACGCCCTCCGTGGGTCTGCTGCCCAGGTACCCGGCAGCGTTCCTGGGCCGAAGCTCACTCCGCATCCGGAGGCGTGACGCTTTCGAAGATTGTTCGCATCTCGGTTCATTTCTCTGCACCTTTCCTGCGCTCCCGTTTTTGCACTTTGTACTACTCTTACTCTTTCAAGCAGTTCATGAACTTTTTGTATTCACCTTAGTCCCTGGTAGTTCATCACGGAAATCCAGCGGGACTAGAGTCCCACCCCAGGTCTTTAATGTGGTTAGCACCCCTGCCAGAAAACTGAGCGTAGTTCTGAGCCATGCTGGGAGTTCCCCAGGGCCTGGAAACAGAAGGGCCTTTGGCTAGAAGGTGTGATTGGGTATTCTCTCCACAACACGAGGAAAAATTCCTTCCGATTAGTCTGTTCACCTGCCACGTCTGAAAGTTATTTTGTTCTCGCAAAACTTGCTCTAGAGCAG
The DNA here is from genome assembly GCF_000690775.1 of Eurypyga helias. Lineage (NCBI taxonomy): Eukaryota > Metazoa > Chordata > Aves > Eurypygiformes > Eurypygidae > Eurypyga > Eurypyga helias. Next base: position 287 of record NW_010243062.1, on the reverse strand, counting down.
CTCTGAGGGGGAGGGAAGAACCCTGCTGCGACCGTGTGCCCGGCCCGGAGACAGAGCGCGTTACCCGTGAGCTCCTGGGGTGTAAGACTTTATCCAGGTCTTCTGCATGACAGTTCACTGCATGCTGCTGCACCATCTCTGGCTGCTCCCTCCTTTTAGGTTGCTTTGCTGAGTAGTGTATCGCACCTCACTTGTAAATGAACCCAAACCTTTCGATTACGCTGCAAAATAACCGTGAATTACTCTGGCAATTTGGCAACGAAGAGTTAACGAGCCTTATTCTGGGC
>NW_010243061.1:0-3056 GCF_000690775.1 Eurypyga helias | reverse complement strand
ATATAAAATACATATCTAAAGCAATAGATAAAATTAAGAACTATGCAAAGTATACTTGCCTGTTATCAAAAGACTCTTGGTCCACTCTTTGGCAGTATACTTCTAACATTATTTCAATCTCTAAGTCTTTTTCACAAAACTCAAGAAAAAAATATTTTTTGTCCTTCATTAAAATCTGAGGGGTTTATTTGTTTGTTTGTTTGTTAGTTTTAATTTCCTGCCCTGTTATATATCAGGATGATAAATTTAAAACTTATACATACCAAAAATCTCAGTGTCTCTCTAATTAAATTCAGAGTAGTTTAACTGCTTGGTTCAGTTTTGAATGACTTTTTAGTCTGGCTTAAACTTTGAAATGTATTCTTCACAAGTCAAAAATAGGAATTTACATTCCACCAATCTTTTTTTTTTTTTTCACTAATAGATAATCTCATAACTGAGCTCTGGTTAAAGTCAACACCATGGCTAGCTGTGTTAAGGAAGATCAGTCAGGCAAAAGCTCTGTGATCAACACCATGTCAGTAAGAAAAATAGCATTTTAAGGGTGTTGGTAATTGTGTGCCTTACACATCTCATCTGCTGGGAGCAGCGTACAGTTTGATTTCTCAGAATTACTCAGAATTGTCTCAGATTCCTCAGAAACTCTTCTTTAGGTGATGCATGCATGATGGACATATCAGTGCCCTCACTGACTCTGTACAGTTTCTCTCCTCCTTGCAAATGGCGTGACTTAATTGTCTGAATTTCCATATTTATTTCATTCTCCTGAACAAGCCTTTTCAATGGTGCTTCTTCACTGAGGGAGTGGGAAAAGCTATTAGGTGGTCTTCTATCTTCCCTCTCATTACAGCTTGAACTGATTACTTTACAATTTGACTGCAACCACGATCTTGTGCTATTAAGCTTAATCATGTGTTTGTTCTGCAGGGTTGCTTGACATTTGCTCTAGGATGGATTCTCCTCTGAACTGTTTCTTCTCCCCTCCACTCCCAGCGATTCTGTTTTATTTTGCAGCTGCACTTTTTATTTGATTAAATCTTGGTTGTTGGAGTTTTAGCACTACATTGGGTAGTGTGACCTGAAAAAAATGGCTCCTCTTCTTCCTCCTCCTCCTTTTGCTATTTTCTTGTTGGGCCTCACACTTTCTTGGTTTTGATAGTTTGGATAGTATTTGGTGTATCCTATAGCCTAAGGCACTATGATGAGCATAATATTTCCGGTGCAACTTTTACATAGCAAATACACTAATGAACAGGAGTAACATAAAAAATCAACCATTCTTGCCTCAGAAAAAAATAACCTTTCTGGCAACAAATACTAGGTAGCATTAAGAAGTGGGTTTTAAGTGGGATTTCCTGGAATGATTGGTCAGATGATTTATGAATTGGAAGTTTTACACATTTCCTGCATTATTATATTAATACATTTTCTTTTTTTTTAAATTTGTTCTATTTATTTCATTTATTCAGATAGTTTAAGGAAATCAGGTAAAACATGTTTGAAACAGATAGAAGCATGATACACTTCTTCAAAATTTTCTTTAGAGTTACTAGACAAGGACTGAAAAAACCACGAACACCAGAACCACTGAAGGGAACTGATTTTCAGAGCTGGTAAACAGGTGTGCTTACCATGTTGAGCTGATTGTGTAGGGTTATGTGTTTCATGCCTCTAACTATGGACCCAACACCATTTCAAGTGTAGCAATATTTTTTTCTTTTTTAAACTTTTTCACCAAGTTGGAATATATAGCAATGCAAAGAACATGACCTCCACCACTCTCAACTCTGCATTCCTGAGCATTTTGAATCTTTCCTCCAGCCCCTCCCCTGGACCAGTAACCATTAATACCTTCAAATTTTTTCTCTAGGATTTTGGAATATCTGCACCTTAAGGCTGAAGTCTCATAAACTGTAACATACAATTCATCTATTTCGGTGGTATTTTTGGACTGTACACAGCTTACCATAGTAGTTTTCAGAATAATTTACTTGGGAAGAAGTTGCATGACATGCTAGAAGACAAATTGATAGCTGCGATGCAGCTGATCGATGTCCAGTTTAAAAGTACTTGATCTGTCACAAGCATTAACACTTGGTTATATTCAAATGAATCCAATGCAGCTAGAGGCCCAGAAAAATAAGATGATGAAATCAGCAATCAGCAATCAGCATGAGAGTAAGTATTACACTGATTATTGCAGGAATTGATACTCAGGTTTTACACTGTTATTTATTATACATTACTCCAGAACAACATAAAATCATCATGTACCTTTGAAACAGTTTGTGAATTGAACAAACATGAGTTCACAAGGTTGATTTTTCACTTCTTTCCCCCTCTCCCCCTTTTTAAAACATGCATAGTAATAAAAATATTATGGGTGTATTAATCTCAGTATTCTTTGTTTTGAAGTCTGGCTACAATGAATTTGTGGATGCTTACAAACCCTGTGTACAATCTCACACGTAGAAAATCAAGGCAAGAGTTGATGTCTTTCTGGTTCGGTTTCAAAGATTGCAAGCACTTGAGCTAACAGGATTGTTTTATTATTTTAATTAATATCCTTATCAGTGATGAAACAGTGTCTTATTCTTTAGGGTCCATGAGATTGTGGAGTTCAGGATCATACGCAGCAGGCAGACAGCCACAAGCAGGATCACTACCTTAGACCTCAGAACAGCTAACTTTGGCCTCTTCAAGGACTTGCTTTGAGAAGTCCTGTGGGAATAGGGTTCTAGATGGTAGGGGGGCCCAAGAGAGCTGGTTAATATTCAAATGCCATTTCCTCCAAGCTCAAGACCAGAGAACCCCAAAGAGTAAGAAATCAACTAAGAGAGCTAGGAGACCTGCATGGATGAGCAGGGAGCTAATTAATAAACTTATGCGAGAGGAGGAAGTATATAGAACACGAAAGAAGGGGCTGACCACTTGGGAGGAATACAAAAAAGTAGTCAGAGGATGTAGGGATGTGTTGTGGTTTAACTCTGGCTAGCAAAATACCATGCAGCTGCTCTCACAAATCCCAATTCCCTCCTCCAGAGGATGGGAAGAAT
>NW_010243060.1:12562-12792 GCF_000690775.1 Eurypyga helias | reverse complement strand
CCTCCCGCCGCGCGGGCCCTGGCAGCCTGCCTTCCCCTCCCGCGCCGATTTCCCTGCTTCCAGCGGGCGTTTCCAGAGGTTTAATTTTGTTTTTTCGGTTGCCCCTGTTTCACAAACTGCCCCGGGGCAGGAGGTGGCGTGTGTCTCCAGCTTTAACAATCGCGGATGGCGTTCATTTGCGATGCGGTGTTTCCCCCCGTCCCCTCACCACGTTGTCTGAGAAGGATGAT
>NW_010243060.1:0-12420 GCF_000690775.1 Eurypyga helias | reverse complement strand
GGTGGCGAGAGGCAGCGCCGGGCCCCACTTTGTCTCCCTGGCGCGGACAGGAACGGGTTACAGCGCTAACAAAAACCCGATGGCGGTTTTCGAGCAGAAAGCGCGTTGCAGCAGAGGAAGCTCGCGTCGAGGCGGGCGGCGGAGGGAGGGATTGATGGGAGGAAGCGGGAAGGATGGAGGGGGGGGCGCTCCTCGGGCTGGCTTCCCGGTGCGCCCCGCAGCCGGGCAGCGCGGTTGGGTGTAGCAGGGTGTGGGGGACCCGCCCGGGGGACCCGCCGGTGGCTGGAGCGGGGATGGTGTGCGCCTGCCTCCGGGGCGGTGATTTGGGCAGGTTGGAGATGAGCTGACAGTGCCTCGGTTCTTACGGCTTTACCGACGAAATGAAAGGCAGATGCTATGCTGGTGAGTTGAAGATGCATGAGTGGCGCTCTTAGGGCAAGAGATTACACATAGCATCCACTGATCTGCCCTTAGAAGAAATAATTTTCTTCCCTGTGAAGGCAAAGGCACTGATAAAATACATAACGACGCTGAAAGAATAAAGCCCGTTCTAGCACTGCGATGACCATCTTTTCAGCTTCGGAATGCCATTCCAGACACTGTGACAGTGTTCTTGGCCCTGGGTTTGCCTGTGTTAAAATGATATGTGGGATAGGAAGATTTCTGTAAACAGAACTAAGACATGATTAAATATTCTGTGATTTCCTATGATTAATTTCCTCTGGGAATTACTTTATGTCCAGATGTTGAGAAGTCTGTCTTACTGGAACTGAACTCTGTTAGTATGGAAGTGTCTCAACTTTTAACTTCTTCCCCTGTTATATTGTATTTAATGTAAATACCACGAAGAAGCTCCCCTTGTTCTTTGATATATATATATTTTTTTAACACTTTGTTACTTCAGTGTAAATGTTTTGTTGTTGTTTGTTTGTTTTTTTGTCTAAAGGAGTTCAGGAAGGCTGGCTGAATAGGGAGGCTAGTGTTGCTCAGGATACACAACAATTTTGTAGAAATCTTAAGAATCTGAAAGTATTTTTGTATTGGATCAGATAAAATGTTTTCTTTAATTCTTTTAAACAGAAACAATGTGACATAAAAGTTGTTGCCAAACTTAGTTTATCATGGTACTGCTTTTTCTTTGTTTTTGATGGGTGACTGCTTCCCATGTCTATTCTGGTTGATTTTTGCAAAGATGAATGGGTTCTTGCTATATTGTGCTTCATCAACTGTCAGACTTGGCAGCCAGATTTTTTTTAACAATTTTGTTGGTAACATATAAGCCGGAAGAGAACCAGATTATGAAAGTGAACTGGAAAAATCTATGTTCACTTGTAGATGGGAGCTAGGAACCTTCATTGAGTGACTGGAATGAAACCTGAGACATGAGTAGCTGGAGAAATTGATTTTGAAGTACCATTTCCAGTTATTACAAATGCAGGAAAAAGGTACTTGGTGTATATTGAAACCACAGGATCTCTTTGAATCTTCTAAAAAGGCAATTTCCATGTCAGCACTGCATTTAGCTTTGCAGGCAGAATGGAACTGAGATAAAACATTGTTTTTACTTAACTAGAAAACCAAGAAAATCTGTGACATTCTGGTTTTCCTGTAGAAAATTTTGAACAGGGGAGTCAGGCATTGAGTCCATGAAAATCACAGAATTGACTTGCAGAGGTTGCACTTGTGAGGTAGTGAAAGGATGCAACAGCTATGTACTTCTCCCATTTGGGAGAACATGCTACATAATGTAGTAAAAATTGATATGGTTGTGACCAGGAAACTGCAATTTGAGGAAAGCAAGTTCTTTGTTACTGGGAGATGGAGCTTCAGGTTTGCTAACTGGGATATCTCTTTTCTAAGAAACACATCTTACTGTGCTAAGTGAGCCTGTGGGGGCCTTCCCTTGTCAATTAGGTTTATAATGCTCTCACCGAATGCCTCCATGTCTTCTGTTCCAGTATTAATCACTGTGTATCTAGGCATTCTCAATGGACAGGAGAGCAGCTTCCTTCAGTGCACAATGCTAATGCTTCCCTGGATCAGAGTCCATCCAGTGTGGTGAATAAGGCAGATGTCCTCAGAAAAATAGTATGTGATCATGTGGCTTAATCGGTAACGTAACACAAGCAAACTAGGGTAAGAAGAGAGTGCAAACTATTTGTTCAGTCAGCTTTGTATACCTGTCTATTGCACAGTTATACATGCTGAAAAATATGAAAATACGTCCTTTACTCATAATTTAATTTCTCCTGCTCTACCCCCAAAAGCTGTGAGCTACTTAGAACGACCTTCTCAATTAAAATTTTGTTTGACCTTCAAAAAAACATATTTTTAAATTAATATATGGTTTTTTTAGCATGTATTATGTCAAAAGCAGCTTGTCGAAGTCTCAAATAAAACCCACAAAGATGCTGTAGTAGGTTGCTGACAGGGTTAAGTTTCAGAGAGGGAGACTTACGTTTGGGAAAGCGCTCAGTGCTGTATCACTGAAGTTGAAATCTGTCATGCAGACTCTTAGGTGGTGGATAAGAAGGAAGACTGGAAGTAGGTGGATCACCTACTTCCATGGATCTCCTACTTTCCATGTCTGGAAGTAGGTGGAGTTTCCTACTTACTCCTAGGAGTAGCAGATCTCCTATTTTAATGCTTCTGCATGGAGTAGTTCCAGTTACCCCCTCTCCTCTGTTTTTTGGTACAGTACGGCTGTACTGCTCTGTCATGGCACCGCTGGTACTTGGCTGAGTACATGAGGAGTTGATTCACTCGACTAACCCAGCAGAAAACTATTTCTTTTCTTTTTGTTTTTCTTTTTTCCCCCCCTCCTCCCTTGGGTTAGCAAACTGAATTAACTTACTGTGTGGTCAGCTAAGTGCCAGAGGAGGTACACAGAATGGGGACAGCAGTGTCAATCCTGGAAGAAGGGAATACTCCCTTTTCCAGTAGCAGAAGTACATTTGGTCTACTTAACTGTCCTGTCTGGCTGTCCCCTGTGCCACTGTAGACTGCTGTGGTCAGAAAGAGGGTGGGTTGTGTATAAATCCAAGAAAACAAAATAATTAAATTGATGCTGGGTTTGCTTTTATTGTTAGCCTGTCCTTACTGTGCTTGATATGTAAAATGTCCACAGCAACAGACTAAACATTCAGAACATATCACTGGATTAAGAAAAGTTTCTCTGCAAAGCAAATAGGAAAAGAGGGGAGGAGAAATGGTCCTGTTAAGTGGTGTGGCCTTTGTACAAGGAAAAGCAAGATTTTTGTGCCAGGCTAGTATTAGCGTCTTCTTTCACAGAGATTAAGGCTGTAAGTTTTCAAACATTGTCTTGTTAGTTTGGTTGGGTTTGGGTTTTTTTTTGCTTAGCAGTCTTAAGTGTGTGATTTTTGTGAATTGTAGAAAAGTGCTCTTTGGTATACCTTTAGAGAAACCATTTTATTGATTAAAAGCAGGGATATGAAGCATCTTCTCTCTTTTTATCCCTTGAATAGAATACTCCGTAAAACAGGACAGTTTTTTCCCATGTGAACCCAACATAATTGTCAGCCCTGTTTCTCTCCTGCTAGAAATTGTCACTGAAAAATAGAATATTCCTTAGCTAGGTTCTTTTGAGAGCTGTAGCATCATCCACTGGTGGACAGTTTTTTCCCATGTGAACCCAACATAATTGTCAGCCCTGTTTCTCTCCTGCTAGAAATTGAATAGGCCACTGGTGGGCCTAGCGGGCTGATTCAAGTCCAACAGCTGCAGCCCTCTTACACTGTATCTTTTTCGGTTTGTTCTTGTTTATTGCAAGGTTTTTTTTTTCTGTGACAATGTCTGTTTACTTGTTTCTTTTCTTGTGAATTAAAATGTTTTATATTCTGATCTTTTGTATGAAACTGAAAGGGTATCTTCCTTGACAAAGAGCTGAATCTTCTGAAGCCTATGTGATGGGTTTTTCAGATCTCTCCTTGTTTTGTACTTCATTACAAATCAGATTCTGGTTCTGATCATTTTGTTTCTTTCAAAGAAGAACCGCAATTATTGATTTTTCTTTTTTTTTTAAGAGCAATAACAACAGAAGTGGTGCCACTCTGATGTTTCCAAGATAATTCTTTGTGCACAGGGTATTTTGTTAGTCCTCAGCTGTGGTATTGCATGAGGAACTTATAATCATTCCATTAGCTAACCATTATGGTCTGAAAGTAGCAATACACTGAATGCACTAAATCTAATGTTCTTACGACTTTTCCCTCCAAATGACATGCTTAAATAATTTTGTTTATGATCTTTCTATTGAATTGCAAATATTTGACAATGTAAACATGCATTCTGTTCTGTGTTCAAAACCAAAGCCTTTTCAATTCTCTCTTATTTGTCTTCTTGTTGTGGATTACTCTACAGGGTTAGGAAGAAAAATGCAGGAAGTTGGAAGGTCATGATATCTTTTCTGTTTTCTCAGGAACATAAGGGTGTTTTCTTGCTTTGATTAATCTCACGTTCTCTCCCTTGCCCCCATGACTTAACTGTTTATTTAGTCCTGTGGAAATATATCATTGCAGGAACCTTGATGTAAGGAATTATTGTCCACGTGGATGGACCTTTGGTCTGACTCAAACCTTCTATATTTTCTATAAAAATAGCTATAACATGGTGCCAAGGGAGAGATAAGAAAGGTCCACGCATATATGGTATTTTTTGCTAAGGCATTGCTAAGCTCCATCTATTTTCTGCTTGCAACTTTTGAGTCAGGTGTAGTTTCTATTAAGGATTATTCCTTCCTCTTGATCTTCATTTCTTCAGCTGTGTCTTGAAATGGCAGTTCAATAAAATAGTCTTTTATATTTTTCAGACCTTCATTTCTGATGCAGGTTCAGCTGCATACCTTGATTTCCTACATATTTTTGTTACTACAGAAAAGCCACCCCAGTTTTGTAAGGGCCGTTTCTTTAAATGATGATATTTTCTTTTTATTGTATTTTATTTGCTAAGGGGATAGTCATGTAACATTAGGGTCAAACCCTTCCTGTAAGAACTGCTTTTTGAGGTGATTCACAGGTCAAAAACACAGCTTGAGTTTTAGTTTGACTATGAAACTGCCCATTACATATCTTTTATTTGAATTGTTAGCAGAAATTATTCAGGAAGCTCTTGAGGAACGACTGCGAATGCAGAACTTCCTTTTTGTTTAGCTTTTGGATTAGCCGAGAGTTTTGAAGAATGATCACGACTGGTTGATATAAGAATTACGGAACCATTACAGTATTGTTGTGTTATAGATGATACTGTCCTCTGTGGTCATTTGGTGTTTGTTTTACTATTACAGTTCTTGCTGATAAACCTAATAAAAGGTCTTCTTCAAAATCTATTTTTCTTCTAAATGCTGCTCAGTCATCACGCTCTAATGGTCCTTTAAGCATCATACTAATTATTTTATTGGGACATATTGGAGAGAACTGAGTGGTGCCTTTAGTTTGGCAAAGTCTACACTAACTTGAATCATTAGCAACCTTAGTGAAATGAATTAGTTCTAAGTCTGTCACAATTTTTGTGAAAATAAATGGATTTAGTTTTAGCTATTGCCATTTGGATCACATATTTTGTAGCTTTTTTTTTAATTATTTGAATCTTAATTCATCAACTTCTAAATACACCTTGTGATCTCTTTTTAGACCAGTTGCAGTCCTAATATTGTAAGGAATCTTGAATGTAACTTTTTCTTACTGGAAAACAAAAAAAACACCAGTCTGAACTTAAGCTTGGGCGTCGCTTTTTTTCTTTTTATAGTTTGGCAATAATAATATTTGAAACATAGTGGCCATTGCAGAAAATGTCTTGTTTATAATAATCATATTTTGTCACATGGAATTTATTTTGTGCTGAATCTTCATGCCCTGTTTGTTTTATTGCCTCTTCTTCTCATTCAAAATTTTGGTTTTGACTTCCTTGAGCATGGGTAAGTTGTCTGTGTGCCCCAGGTCTTGATGTAGTTGCTGAATCTTCAGGCACTGCAGATGACTTCTGTGTATGGCAGGATAAGGTTTTACAACAGTGCAGGGCCCGACATAATGCTATTGCGTTGTGGTCTTCAGCTTGCTCTAGGAACTTTGTTGCTTGGCATCATCCAGTAATGTCTTTTCTTTTTCCTACAACAAAGAATTCTTTCTTCAGTATTTGCAACTTCTAAATCACGTATTGTTTTGAATATTGCATGTGGGTTTTTTTTCTGGCTTAAACAAACACACCCCCTTGCTTTTTTCTATTTTTGTGACCTCATTGCATTTTCTTCAGCATACTGTATTGGCAACTTCACGTGTCAAGTTAAATGTGTTCAGGTGTTGTGTTGCTGAAAGTGCAAATAGCAACACTCAACTTCCCCCTTAGGGCAGACAGATACTCCAGAGTCTGGTTTTCATTTACCTCTTGCAGGATTGTCATTGCAAGAGGAGGTCAGTGTTAGTAACAGAGCTAAGAAGTAAATTGTCCAGCAACTTCAGTTCCTGATGTCTGAATCACATGTCAGTACCCGCACATAGTAGGAATGGTTTATTCATCGTGCCTTGAGCTGTAGTTTGTTAAGAAGCAAGTAGGTGTTTTTGTCCTAGATCTTCCATTTCTGTTTACCTGGTTTGTGTAACCTACACAGTAACCATTTTCAGTTGGTCTAGTTAATATTACTGCATATTTACTTAAGTGTCTGACAAGTTTAGTTCATTTTTGTTGTTAAATTGTCTGGGCAGACTGTAGCACATGAGGTCCTTTGTAAGGTGGCAGTAAGAAAAAAAAGCTGAAACATCAGTATCAGGACATGACAGTGAACCAGTAAGTCTTGAGTCATTCCTTGCCCAGTTGAGGCAACTTGAAGCCTTTGATTTAGTTGTTTAAAAAAACAAACAAGCAAACAAAAAAAACCACCAAAAAAACCACCACATACCCATACTGTTATTTTTAGTGCAAGTCATAAAATTACTTCAAACAGCACTTTGGGAGAAGACTGGATTTAGCAGTTTAAAATCCTTGAGTTCCCATATTTTGTGGGTCTTTCCCTTGGTGCAGTTTCATTCCAAAATCAAGAAAAGCATTATGCCTTACTATTTTTATCTACTGAACTTTGTGGGAGACAATGCCACGGCCTTCATAAAAAATTTTATTCAAAGAAATTGGGTATTGTTTTATTTGTATAGTTATTTCCATAGGAATTTTTGCTTTCTTTTCAACACATTTCTTCGTGTTTGGGGTCACTGCTCTGAGGCAGATGTAGAAGAAAGACTTCATTAATCTGTCATGAGGTGAGAGACTAAAGATTTAATAATTGGATTGTGATGTGTTAGAAAAAATGGTTGAAGCAAGTGGAGAAAATAAAAATACACACTGAATCTATTTGAAAAGAATATAGTTTTAATCTGTAGTGGCTAAATATGAAAAAACTACTTTATATTTGAATGATAATATCAGTGTTTCTTATGGTTACTACAGACCTGTCTAAATAGAAGAAGCCCTGTGAGGCTTAGGTGGGTTTGCTCTAACTGACTTGTGTTCTCATAACAGCCTACGCAGAACTGGCTGCTAGGTGTCTTGGTCCTGCCATGTTTTTCCTTTATTTCCACCCTTAGATTCAGACCCCCTCTCCTTTTGGTTTGGTGCTGGATTACTGTGTGTTAGCTTCTGGGGACCGTTCATTTGTTGGTGGGAGTGGGGAAGAGCACATGAGATAGTATGTTGTAGTTGAACATGCTGAAGTAGCTCAGTCACGTGAGTGCTGCACCTAAGGCAAAAGGAGTCCAGACTTCATGGCTGGAGTAGAGCAAGAGGGATGGGGTCCTGACAGCAGTGGGACTGGCTTTGGCTGATGAGGAACCACAGCTTCTTCAGTTTAGCATTTATATGGTGGGGGTTAAAACTGCTCAGTTGCCTGTCAGTTGTCTTCAACGCTGAGGTTGAAAATAAGCCATTCTGGATACATAAGCAATTTATGACAGGATAATCTACGTATTAGCTTTGTATTTCAAGGAACATGAGACAGTTCACACAAAAAGTAGGTTACTTGAGATTTGCTGCAGTGAAAGTGTGGATGGAGGAGCTAGTAATAAGGAAGAGGTGCCACAGGATAAATTCACAGCCTATACTGCTGTCCAGTAAGCTGCCCCTCTATTTAGATGTTCAAATTTAATTAAGCTGCTAACTTCTCCAATTCAGCCAGTAAAACTTTGGGCACAGCCTGCTCCAACCTCATTATAAATTCTGAATATACTGGAATTTTATCACCATCTAAGATATTAAAATTTGTGGAAGGATTTGAAAATGAAATGGGTTTTCTTTCTGAATCAGTCTTGCAAAAGCATCTGAAAAGCACTTTGAACTTGAGGAGAAAGTGGGAAAAAAGTCAGTCTTTGGAGCTCTATTGTTCATAGAGGTTTTTCTTACTACTTAGAGTTAAAATACTAATAAAGGATAATTGGTCATGGTTATTCAGTATTCTTTTAAAATTCAACTGCTTTTCTGTTTGCAGAAGATTGCAGATTGGTAGTTACTGGCATATGCTACAGCAGTGTTTCCTAGCTGTAGAATTTGACTTCTATGGATGTATTGGCTGACATGGTTGGACCTTTATTTCTGAAGCATCTTGTGTTTAATCCGTCGTGGTGCTTGTGTGTTTATATTTGCAATACCATCAGAATGCTAACTCTTTCTGTTAAAAATGCTTGTGTGCCCGGATGGGGTGGCCCTCAACCTGCTCATCCTGTGGATCCGTTAGAGGGAACATGTTCCTATTTTGCCTCTCTCCCTACCTCTACCCTGTAGTAATACATGGTGTGTACATCAAGGCTAAAAGGAAAAGTACACTTGGGAATATCTGGAAACATTGGAAAAGCACTTTGCTTTTGATTCAAAGTAAAACAGTTCTCTTGATGAAATAGAGAGAAAAGCATACACAGGAAAACAAGTAATGTCTGGTTTCTCAGGGATGTGCCCTGTATCCCAGACTGTGCTGAACCTCAACATGCACATGTGCTTGCTCTTGTCTGCTTGGTTGGGAACCAGCAGTGTTTTGTGGGGAAAATAACCTGCATGGCAAGCATCCTGTAGTGGCAGAGCCCCAAGGAACCATGTGAGTGCAGGTCTGCCAGCAGCTGTAAGGAGCTGGGAACTGTTGAACTTGCAGCGCAATGTTTCTGCCAGTGGGGTGATGGACTTGTTCTTTTAAAAGTGTACTGCTCAGCCTTCTGTTCTCCCAGTACTTTTAGGAGCTTAGTATCTCTGTAATCTCCATCTCTTTAAAGCTTGCTGTTTGGAGGAGCGATTGGTGGAAAAAGACTACTTATGCCCCAATTCCTTGGGTAACTAAAAATGGTTTCGGTAAGACTTTTAATTACTAACTGTATGATAGAAGGAGAATACAGTTGAAAAAAGTACACTAAATAAATAATTACCATCTTTTCAATAGGAAATATAGAAGAAATAATGTCCAGGAAGAGCTATGGCGAAATAAACAGTCAGAAATACAGCGCTAATTTACTCTAACATGTTAGGTGTTACTTATTAAAGTATCAGAAGTGTTGCTCAGTGGGTACTAATAGTGATAACTTCTATACCATGGAAACGTAGAGTAATTTAAAGAATAAAAGACATTAATTGTTCCAGCCTTTAAGAAGAGAACTGATGATGATCTGTCTTAATCAACTTCTTACACTTTTGTCCATAGTTAGTTCCATGTTAAAATTATTTAAAATATTTTTGGTAAACCAGAAGATTATTTCTGTTGCAGCAGCACGGTCAGCGTTGCTTAATATACCATTTAGTTATGCTCAGCTGCATAAAAAGTAGGTTTCCAGTCAAATCTTTTTGTTGGAGACATAGAATATAGTAACTGTGGGTAGTTCTTAAAACAAAACGCCAAGACCTAAATCCCCAAACTTGTTCACTAAAGTGCCTATGAGAGGGATGACTCAATCTCTTTTTGTGGATGGGGTTATAGTATCACTTCCTCTTGTTTGGATGCATGCCTGGAGCAGCGTGTGTGAAGATCAGAGCTCTTAACATTTAGCCTCCCTCTTCACATCTCTTCTTTTTTGTTTGGTTGTTTGGTTGGTTTTTGTTAAGGCAACATAATTATTGAACTTACAAAGGAAAATCTATATAGGTTTCCTTCCATACAACTACTTGAATTCCAGATTTCTCTCTATTGAAAGACACAGTAGCATTCATTTAACACCCTTTAAATTATTTACAGTATGATACTAATAAAAGCATTTTCCAGTGGCCTCCAAGTGCTCCAGATTTTCATTGCAGTTGTCTGCAAAACAGTTGCTAATGTTGTACCAAATCAAATTTATATCACCAGTCATTCTTAGACCAGCTTATAAAGGTCCACCTGAAACAATTCTGCTTACATAGCAATGAGGGATTCCGACTGTGATTTGGTTGAGGAGTTGCAATATACCTGCTCAAACAAGTCCTTTCATAGAAACATCAAGCTGCATACTGGCTGTATATGTTAATTCTGAAAGTGTGTTGTCACAATTTCAAATGTAATTGTCTGATTCCATTTAATAAATAAGAGGTAGCATAAGAAATAAAATTAAGACTTACCATGCTAGTAGCTATATTGTTTGTTGGCAGCATAGTAAGTAGCACCGCAAGCAAACGTGGAATAGCTTCTCTCCAGGGAAGCCATTCGCTAGATACTAATTACAGGCTGCTTTAAAAATCTTTGCTGTAAGTAATAATAATCATTAAAATCATGGATATTCTTGTGGTTTGTGCAGATGGCTTACCCTGCTTTGTGTCTTGCTAAATTCTTAACACTATTGTCTTTGGCAGCTGTTTTTATGTGATCATGCATTGAGAAAGTGTGTGTTGTATTCCTCACCTTTCAGTTTCATTTTATAGGAAGGACACAGACATGAAAGAAATGCTGTAATCTAACCTTCAAGACTAGATTTCTGTTGAATGGTTTTGGATTTGAGTCGAGAACTGAACAAATGGGTAGAATATAAGGCATATTAAGCCTTGTTCTACTCTGTTTTTATATGAATCTCCAGGAAGAAGATTTGCCATCAAGAAAAGATCTGATTTTCAAGTCCCATGTTTTTGTCTGAGATTGGAAAATGCTGAATATGAAGAAAACTGCTATCTTTTTCATCACAGCTACAATGCTAATTTTAAAAGAATTTTAGTTTTAAGCTTGTCATCATATAAATACTTTGTAGAATACCCATGTAGCACAACATAATTATGACACAGTATCGATGACCTTTTCTTATGTTCCTGTATGCGCACACACTCTCCCTGTCTTCAGACAATGAAGATTGCCTAGAGCAAACATCACTTATAACTATAAAGGAAAATTTTGAGCCTTTGGTTGCTTTGTAAAATAAGTACATCCAACTTACCCCTCCTCCCCCCCCCCACCTTCTAGGGCTTGTATTACTGATCTTGGAACAAACAGCTTAGTGTATTTCCAAGACAAATAACGTCTGTAGACTTGGCTGTTGAGAATAATTGTAAAAAGCTCCAAAACATTCCGTAAGGGAGAGGGTAGGATGTATTAAATACTTTGTGTGGCTCTTACCTTGGAATGATAAATGTTTTTCATGTTACAGTGAAGGTGTAGCAAAGAATAATAATTGAATACCTTTTTCAGGTTGTATATCTGTATTATTGTGAATGAATGTGGAGATCAGTAGCATTGATTTCAGTGATTGCCCTCTATTGCTTCAACTTTATGTTCCGTGCACTTACACATTGTGTCAAGATGTAAAGTGGAATTGAAAACTGAAAGATAGATGTAATTCAGTAATTTTAATATGTTTTTTGCTTTGGAGAGTGTACTTATCTTCATATCCTCAAAATAAATAATTCCCTACAGTAGAGAAAAAAAAATTGCATTGGCTTCAATGTAATTTCATCTTACTAATTATGCTGAGCCATGAAATAAACCACACATATTTCACAATTTTGGGGAAAGTGAAATCACCACCCTTGGGAGGTTAAGAGGTCCAATTTTATTTGCAAAATGGTGTTTGTCTTTTCAGTAGTGCTCAGGACTGTGGTTGCTGCTTGGCCAATGCAAATAAAACCTCCTCATCGTACATGGCCTACAAAATCATGATGGAGACAGTGAGAATAGGAAGTGAAGGAGGAGGACTTGACTGCTTCTTTAAGATTGCATTCTGCCTGAATGCAGTGCCAGATTTTTATTTAGTTATTCATTTATCTTCCTCTCCGTCTATGTTGGCAATAACATAGTCTGATAGGGAGTGGCACGGTGGGAAGGAAGTATTTTTGTAGCTTTCATTAAATGAAGCTTTTTCCCAAGAGAATTTGGTTATGGTTTCTTTGGCCTGCTTGCCACAGTAATTTCTAAGAGCTACTTATCAGATGTACTATTTTATTAGAATATTGTGTATGAAAATCACTGTGTATCATAGAATCACAGAATGG
>NW_010243059.1:0-1679 GCF_000690775.1 Eurypyga helias | reverse complement strand
CTGGGTGGTACGGGCCCCGGAATGAGCCCCTGTGGTGGTACCGGCACCGGGATGCACCCTCGGAGAGGTACTGGCACCGGGATAAGCCCCCCAAGAGGTACCAGCACCGGGATGCACCACCAGGGCGGTACCGGCACCAGGATGAGCCCCCCATGGCAGTACCAGCACCGGGATGCAATGCCAGGGTGGTACCAGCACTGGGATGCGCCCTCGGAATGGTACTGGCACCAGGATGCACCCTCGGAGAGGTACCGGCACTGGGATGCACCACCAGGGTGGTACCAGCACCGGGATGAGCCCCCATGGTGGTACCGGCACCGGGATGCACCACCAGGGCGGTACCAGCACCGGGATGTGCCCTCCGAGAGGTACCGGCACCGGGATGTGCCACCAGGGTGGTACTGCCACTGGGATGCGCCCTCGGAGCGGTACTGACACCAGGATGTACCCTCGGAGCGGTACCGGCACCGGGATGCACCACTGGGGTGATACCGGCACTGGGATGCACCCTCGGAGCGGTACCGGCACCGGGATGCACCGCAGTGGAGCTCCGGGCGGAATCGGGGTGGTACCGGCACCGGGACGTTTTAGCCGCTGTCTGCCAATAACGGCTCCGCCGGCAGCGCCGAGGGCGGAAACGCCAGTGGCACCGGTAACGGGACGGCAACGCCAACGGTGCCGGTAACACCGACAGTGCTAATAGGTACACTAATGGCGCCAGCATTAACGCTAATAGTGCTAATAATTACACTAATAGTGCTAATATTAATGCTAATAGTGCTAATAATTACACTAATAGTGGAAATAATAACACTAATAGTGCTACTAATAGCACTAATAGTACTAATAACAACACTAATAGTGCTAATAATAACGCTAATAGCATTAATATTAACGCTAATAGCACTAATAACACTGATATTGCTAGTAATAACACTAATAGTGCCAATAGATAGACTAACAGTGGTAATAATAACGCTAATAGTGCTAACAATAACGCTAATAGTGGTAATTACAAGGCTAATAGTGCTAATAGTAATGTTAACAGTACTAACAGTAACACTAATAATGGTAATAATAACGGTAATAGAGCTAATAATAATGCTAATAGTGCTAATAACACTGATAGTGCTAATAACAACACTAATAATGCCAATAGATACACTAACAACGGTAACAATAACACGGATATTGCTAATGGTAATGTTAATAGTTAATAATGTTAATGCTAATAATAATGCTAATAGCGCTAGTAAGAATTCTAATAATAATGCTAATAGCGCTAATTATGATGCTAATAGTGCTAATAGCACTGACAGTGCTGATAACAACACTAATAATGCCAATAGATGCACTAATAATGGTAATAACGGTAATAATGGTGGTAATAACACTAATAATGGTGGTAATAACGCTAATAGTGGTAATAATAATGCTAATAGCACTAGTAAGAATGCTAATAATAATGCTAATAGTGCTAATTATAATGCTAATAGTGCTAATAAAACTGACAGTGCTAGTAACAACACTAATAATGCCAAAAGATACACTAATAACGGTAATAATAATGCTAATAGTGGTAATAATAATGCTAATAGTGCTAATAAAACTCTTATTATTAACAATAACGACCATGACATTACTACCAGGACCAGCCCACCACCCCGGCCGGTACCGGG
>NW_010243058.1:55162-55394 GCF_000690775.1 Eurypyga helias | reverse complement strand
GTCTTGTGCTCTACAAAGTGGGAAAAACAGACCGTTTCTCTCATCCAATTTCGGAAAAAGGCAACGAATTCCCAATTCCCACTTCCAAGCAGAAACCAGCTGTAGGTAACCACCTTACCCAAGGGCTCCAAGTCCACGCCAAACACTCAGTTTGCAGTAAGAATGAAAGGTGCCACCCAGTCCTCAGCCTGTCCCACCCGAGCCATTGCAGGGGCAAGGGAATCAGCAGGCA
>NW_010243058.1:52562-54458 GCF_000690775.1 Eurypyga helias | reverse complement strand
CACTCTATACAAATAAAAATCCATTAAACAGTAAAAACATAGCTGTAATAGTGTTTCCAATAGAAATAAAATCCCTGCATCTTGTTTGTTATAAACTGGCATGACAAATACTGCAAGAAAACATTCTTATGATACAAAAATATAAATATCACCCATGATTAAAAAAGTTAAAAAAAAAAAAAAAACAAGACCAAACCAAAACCGGGTGTTGCCAGCCACTGAGTTCTCCCCTTGCCAACGCGACTCCCCAGGAAGGTCGACGCCGCGCACAACGCAGCAGAGAGCTCGCCCACACGCGAGCACGCGGGAGGACTCGGAGAGGGCGGGCGGGAGACGCCGCAGCAGATCGCCCGAGCCCCTTCTCCTCCCAAGGGAGAGGAGGGAGCCAGGCAGCCCGTGGCGGTGTCCGCGGGAGCCCCGCCGACCTCTGACCCGGGAGCGCACACGCTCAGCGGCTGAAGGCGGCTTCCAATTAGTATCATACAGTTCTTTTTTTTTGCGGAGTTTGTGTGATCTGAGGTCACTGTGCTGCTAGTGCTAAATTGGGGCCCCTCGTCTTTTTGTCATCCAGAGTTTTCACGTCAGACAGTGAACCGGACCAGTAGGCAGTTGCGACATTAACCCTTAGTGTGCACTGGAACAGTAGCTTATGTATCACGGGAATGACACCAGGCTCTCGCCACCTGCCCGTCGAGCGTTCACATTGGAGATCTGTAAACAAGTGCCTCATATCAAAGTGTTTTCAAGTGAGCAAAAAAAGGCGTGGAAATTTGTGCATTCTAATTATCCCCATTAGTTATGCTGGCAAGGTCTGTAGGCAAAGATAAGACTCCCTGAAGCCACTGGAGAAAAACACTTTCCCATCAAAGAATCGGCCGCTGCTGATCAGGCATCGTACTCAAAAGAAAATTCTTTTACTTTCAGAAAAACTCTTTTACTTTAGAAAAACTTCTGACCACCACTCTATGTGTAGAAACGGCATATTGGTTGCATTTGTTCGGCTCTGAATACACCACTGAACATCTGCCTGCTCTAAAAAACAGCTTGGAGAGGGCAGAAAAAAGAGGAAGAAAAAGGAAGACAGAGATAATGACAAATTTTTGTCCTGTTACTTTAAAGTAAGGTTCTCCGTCCTTAGGGTTGGTTTCCAACCGGAGCACAGACTGTAGTGTTTTTTTCAGACCCTTCACCTGCAGCAATCCCCTTTCAGTTTAAAAATAGTAACACAAAAAGCTAAATCAGTTTCGCAAAGAGATCCCAGTTCAGCTGGTTTAATCGAAAGTGCCAATGCAGCATGGGAAAACAATCTATAGAGAAAAAAAATCCCCCCAGGCCTTACGTGTCATTACAGTCCTGGACCCATCAGAAAGCTGTTTATATTTAAAAAGTGAAAATAGGGTTCCTATTTTTTTTTTTCCCCTCCTTCCGTTTGATTTTTATCACTTACTATTAACTTCCTTCCTGCCACGAAAGTGAGGTGGCCAAAGATACTGCATGCGGTGCCGTAACGACACAGCTGGGACGTGCCACCGAACAACTTGGCTGTCCAGCTCCTAACGCCACGCACGGCTAGCAGGAGTGATACCAGACCGAGGCGCACGCTCATTCGGTCTCTATAACCACCAACATCCAGCACCTTTGGAAGCGGAAAAAAACCCAACGGTTGCAAGTGTTTGCGCTTACCTGGCACCTTTTGCAAAAGCTGTTAAAAAAAAAAAACCCAACATCAAAGCACTGCACGAACAGTAATTAAGCCTCACAACATTCCTGGGAGGTAGGTAAGTGTAATTATACCCATTTTGCAGAATGAGAAACTCAGGCACGGGGCAGTTAAGTGACTTGACCAAAACCACGCGAACCACGTCGTTAAGAGCGCGGGCAGCTGAACAGCGACCC